>NC_041383.1:664377927-664401389 GCF_002162155.2 Triticum dicoccoides | reverse complement strand
CCTCCACTCCATTTGCTCCGCCAATGCCGCCCTCCCCGCCGCGCCGATACGCCGACGCCGCGGTTCGTCGAGGGGACGCACGGCGATCCTCTCGCTCCCACAGTACACTCTCATAGACTGTCGTCCTCTAGCCGTGCCGTCACCGTTGGCTACGTTCTTGTGGAGACGCACGGCGGTCAGCTTCGCCACTGCTGGTGACATTCATGTGGAGACGCATGGCGGTCAACTTCTCCCACGGTACGCACATTCTAGACTAAGGCCTCGTTCATGTCGGTGTAGCGCTGAATGTTAGCTGATAGACGCTGTTAATCCCACTATTTGCCAAAGTAGTTTATAGTCAATATGCTCTGCTTAAGAAGCTTTCTTGTCCTATTCTGCACTCAATCTTCTTAGTTGAGATGGCATGCCAAGGCCGATTAGTTGCTAAAATATCCTGCTATATATTTATTGTGACGTAGATTGCCATGGTCTAGTAGCCAATCTGTTAGGTGAAATAGCTCTACACCAGTTTATACTCGATCTTTGTTGCTGCGATGGCCTTCGATAGTTTGATGGCTGTGTGCTCGGCCTCATTGACTGCTGAAACATCCTGCCATAATTTAGCACTCAAATCTGTTTGCTGAGTTAGCTTTACATATATTTCATTACTTAGATCTACTCGTCCAAATATCTTGACATAGCTTTAGACATCGACCTAGGTATTTTTTTCTAGACTTCATAAAAAAGCATATATGTGTTTCCTGTAATATCTAGTAGAAGAACTAATTTGTATGTCTAACAGATGGATAGGACTTGGATAACTTCTGCTCGAAGATTCTCCGCTGCATATGTCGAGGGGGTTGAAAACTTCATGAACTTTATCAGAGTTGAGTACGGTGGTCCGAAATCAGATGTGCTCTACCCATGTAGCAGTTGTATGAATTCAGTTACAAGACCCCAGTCAACTATGAAAAATCATCTACACTTGTATGGGATGTCAGTCACATATACTAGGTGGGTTCATCATGGTGAAACTGTGAATGTCAATGTTATTGACTACGTGGAAGCAGCAGATCACCATCTTGATCTGTCTGATGCTCAGGTGGAAGAGGGGAGGAGGTGGTGGTGGCGGAGCCAGTGAGTTTGACCAACATTGAAACAATGCTACGAAATGCTCGTGCATTCCATGAACTTTCACCTGCAGAAGAAAAATGGTGGGCCCGCATGTTGGAACAATGCAACGTGGCTGTCACCCCAGGAAATAAGCTGTCAGTATTCTCGGCTATGGTCACCTTTCTTCAGGTGAAGACATCGGAGCTGATGACCAACAAATCATTCGATGCGATGTTGGCTGCTTCTCGCAAATCTTTCCCAGATGCGACTGAGCTGCCACACACCTACAGTAAAATGAAGAATTTCCTTCGTGCAGTTGGAATTGGATATGATATGATCCATGTTTGTAAGAATAATTGTGTTCTGTTCCAGAAGGATTATGCCAACTTAAGTGAATGCCCGAAATGCAAATCATCAAGATGGAAAGATGGCGATGCTGTGAAGAGGATTCCTCATAATGTTCTGAGACATTTTCCAATTATACCAAGATTGCAGAGGTTGTTTCATGATGCTGAAACAAGAGAGGATGTACTATGGCATTCTAGGAACTAGGAGTACAGAGATCAGAATGTAATGAGCCATCCATCTCATGGCAATGAGTGGAAAAGCTTCAATCATAAACACAAAAAGTTTGTTGCTGACCCGAGAAACATTAGACTTGGCTTAGCTTCAGATGGATTTAACCCATTTGGCCACCACAGCGCCACATATAGCATGTGGCCAGTGCTTGTTATCCCTTACAACATGCCTCCAAATGTTTGCACCAAAGAATCAAACTACATGATGGCCTTGTTCATCCCATGTCCAAAAAGACCTGGAAAGGATTTTGATTTGTTCGTGGAGCCTCTTGTGGAGGAACTTCAACAGCTATGGAGGGGTGTTCTCACTCGAGACCTATATAGCAGCCCACCAGCTGATTTCTTTCTGCGTGCTTTTTATAATTTGGTGCATCCATGATTATCTGGCTTTGGGCACTATGTGTAACGCCCCGGATGTAACTTTCCATAATTGTAACTCCAACTCTTGCCACTTCTGGCTATGTGATATGTTATTTCCTCCGTGGTCAGGTTTTTTCTTTTGTTTGGCATTTTGTTCATGTCATGCATCTCATCTCATAGCATCATGTGCATTGCATCTGCATGTTTTCATAAAGCTTGCACCCGTTCTTAGTTGCTGCGTCCCCCTTTCTTTCGTTGACCGTTCCGAGACCAATCGGGTTTTTGCTTCCCTCTTGATCGTGACCACCTAACCTCTCTTGCCAGCTCGCAGCCCCCTCAAGCGCGCGTCCAAAACTTACCCGAACCTGAACTAGGCTAGTCATTTCCGTTGGTTCTGGATCATCCCCAAACATCTATAAAACATCTCCATTTTCTTATTTGGCCTCCCTAGCCTATTTATCCGGGACCATCCGATTTCGATCAGAGGGGCAAGCCCCTACCCAAATCAACTAGCTATATATAAGGGGGTAACCCTAGTTTTTAGGCGACTTGTCCCATCCATCCTCCTGCCCGCCGCCACTCCACCAAATCCCCCTCGGGATCCATCCCCAATCAGCCCAGCTACCTTCCTCCAACCCGCACACGCAGCCAGTGGCGGAGCCAGAACTTTTGTGGAGCCTGGGCAAGTTGAGCCTAAGTGTATAATCTAGAAATCTAAAACCGGGTATTCTGATACACAACATATAATATATCACCAAACTTCTGAATCATAAATCGACATTAATAATGAAGTGAAAACATAAACATAATAGCCTAACAAAATAAAGTACAATAGAGTAAATAAAGATGAGTTTTGACAACAGAGGCAAACTCGCCATGTTTCCAACAAAAGTAAAGCTGTCCATACTTGTTGTCATTGTGCAATTTCTTTCACCATGATCAAAAGCATCTTTGACTTGTTCATTTTTGTCAAAAGAAAAACATATAATCATCCTTGCATAAAGGCAAATTCACCATGTTGCCAAAGTCCTAAAAGGTACTACAAGATAAAAAAGTATATTGTAGCTGAAATTAATTTAGTTGTGAGATGTGAATATATTCAAAATAGAAGGCTTGCAAGAATAGAGATGGCCAGATGGAATATACCAATAGTGCACTAAAGAAAATCACAAAGCAAATGCCCTTCCCGAGAATTCGTTGCAGTAAATGTTTGAATATCCTTATCATCAACTTGAATAACTCCCACTCGGTGTAACATGTCATCAAGTGATTGAACCGTTGATTATTGATCTGGCTATGCAAATTATTCTTGAAAATCTTCATTGCTGAACAAGATCTCTCGACAAAAGCCGTTGACACTGGCAATATCAAAGCCAACTCAATAAGTATGGAAATATCAAATGTTTTTCAGTTTCAACCATCTTGAACCAAACATTCCCTAAATTTAAGCACCAAGTATATTTGTTCATTGCAAATGACTTTTCAGATGTAAATAAATTGGCAAACACTTCTGTATCAAAACTCTTTCTTCTGGAGGCATGTAGTAGTAATGTAGTACTCCCTCCGTTTCTAAATATAAGACTTTTTAGAGATCTCAATACGGACTACATACGGATATATATGGACGTATTTTAAAGTGTAGATTCACTTATTTTGTTTCGTATGTAGTCCATATTGGCATACGATTTAGCAGAAAGCTGCGGTGTGGGCCAGCAATTTGCTAGATCTTAAAAAAAGGTTTATATTTAGGAACGGAGGGAGTAGTAATTAACACTTCAACTAGGAGCGTAGAACGGAGGAGCACGCATCTGTTGCTACTGTGTTGAGGGTCACTCAGTTGAGGATATATCATCATCACAGAAACTAATTAAAATCTCATCTGACAAGAGCTATTCAGAATTCAGATGCAGCTATTCCACAAACGTGATGTTAAGCACGCAACTAATGCTTCCACTGTGTACACTTGTACTTCAGATCTTGGTTGCGCTGCAATCCCTAGCCCAAACAAATTATTCAGAGATGACTAGATGTGGGATCCTACACCCCGGCGCTAATTTCCATGGATGATTCTTACTTTCATAGAGAAGGAACTGCCAAAGATGGGAGAAAGGACGGGATGAGGGACCAGTAGACTTGCATCGGCGCCGGACGACCGCTCGCCACCGGCCGCCATCCCCTGTCTCCCAGTCCCTACCCTTTCCACCTGCGAGGAAAGAGGAGACAGGGAATCGGAGAGATTGATCCATCTCCATCGTACCTTTTTTTAGAATGTCCCTCGCCTCATTTGTTTTTGGCGTGGGCTATGAGCTGGTGAGAAAAAAGGCCCAAATATTCTTTTGCCCAGGTAAAACCAGCTAGCGGATAGGTTTGGCCCATTATAGTTTTGTCGATCGCTGCTATCGTGCAGCCAGCGAGCCCGGGCAACTGCCCAGGGTCGCTGGGCGGTGGCTCCACCACTGCCCGCAGCCTCCTCCCTCGATCTGCGCGGCCATCCAACCAGCGCTCGAGCCCGAGCTCCTTCGATCGGAGCCACCAAGAGATCCCTGCTACCCGGAGCTCCTCCCGATCCAGAGCTCCGCCGTCTTCCTCGCGACCCCCGCCGCCTCGCCTCACCATCGACGATCACCAGCACCTCCAGGTCACGCCGCCGGGCCTCCCTCGCGCCCTCTCTTCCTTTCCCTCTCTCTGTCTCACCTCTCGCTGTCTCTCTTCGTCAGGGACAGGAACCAGACGAGCCCGCGCGTCCTCCGCCTTGGATCCTGGGCGTTCCCCTCCTGTTCGTGTCGCTGACGAGGTCCCCGACGACCCGGCCACCGCTGGTTTCTTCTCTGCTCGAGGAGCTCCAGCATCCACGCATGACCGTGTCGACCTCCCCTGCCTCATCTGCGTCGTCATTGGAACTGATGCATGCGCCTCTCGCTGACCTTCCTCTCCGCCTCCCCAAGTTGCGCCCTCGCTGGAGAGCACCCCGCCGCCGGCGCCCCCAAGTCCCGTGCCACTGCGCCGTCTCGGCCCTGCAACCCCGCGCCCGTCCCATCGTGCCGCGCCTGTCCAGTCTCTCCATCGAGCAAAGGAGGGTGATGCCTCATTCAGCGCCGTTGACCGCTCTTTCAACGCGCGTGGGCTTCCTCTGCGTCTGCCCGCTCCGCCCCAGATCCGGTCTGCCCAGCTCCACCACCCAGCCTTAGCCCAGGGTGAGCCTCCAAAGTTCCTGTACCTCCAGTTTCGGCCCGTCACGTTGTTTTTCAGTTCTGGACGAGTTTCCTAATTTTCCCAGGTTTAATAGATTTGCAGAAAAGTCCCTCTAGATCATGCATTTAGTAACTCACAAGCCATGCATCATATTAAAATGATTCAAACATGTAAAATGCTTAGAATTTTGTGTAGATTAATAATATGCAACTTTCAACCATGTTTGAAATGATTAAAATGATGTTTGTTTAAATTTGCTCAAATGCCATGCTAAAATGCTTTATTTCATATCTAAATAACCGTAGCTTCAATTTTAATAAACTTTATATGTAATGGGGTGGAAAAATGCATAGATTAACTTGGTGCACTTTGTTTTACTGTTTAACAACATTAAAATATGGTTTAGGGCAGAACAGTACAAATTTCGAAATATGGACATGAGGATTTTCCGGAATTGTTGTTTGTTGTTCCGGCCTCATTTAAACTTGCCTAGATAGGTAGTTTTATTGTGCTTCACCTCTTGCCATGTTAACCAACATTTAATATTGATGTGTACCTAAACAAGAGCGAACTAAATAACTCGAGTGTGGTGTTTCGCCAATATGCAACTTGTTGCATATTGAGCTTCACTTAACTTGTAGTATTGTTTGTTGCACTTTGCCATGCTTTGTCATGCTTTTAAACCGGACCTGCATCATACTTGGTTGTGCATCGTGCCATGTTTATGTGATGGTTGTTTATCATGTTGTATGCTTCTTTCCGGTTTGCTTCTCTCGTTAGCTTCGGTTTCATTCCGGAGTTGTGAGGATTCGTTCGACTGCGTCCTTTTGTCTTCTTCACGGACTCATTCTTCTTCCTTGCGGGATCTCGGGCAAGATGACCATTACCCTCGATATCACTTCTATCTTTGCTTCCTAGTTGCTTCGTTCTATCGCTATGCTGCGCTACCTATCACTTGTTCTTCAAGCCTCCCAATTTGCCATGTTAGCCTCTAACATTTTCACCCTTCCTAGCAAACTGTTGCTTGGCTATGTTACTGCTTTGCTCAGACCCTCTTATAGAGTTGTTAGTTGCAGGTGAAGTTGAAGATTGCTCCATGATGGACAGGATTATGTTGGGATATCACAATATCTCTTATTTAATTAATGCATCTATATACTTGGTAAAGGGTGGAAGGCTCGGCCTTATGCCTGGTGTTTTGTTCCACTCTTGCCGCACTAGTTGTCGTCATACCGGTGTTATGTTCCTTGATTTTGCGTTCCTTACGTGGTTGGGTGATTTATGGGACCCCCTTGATAGTTCGCTTTGAATAAAACTCCTCCAGCAAGGCCCAACCTTGGTTTTACCATTTGCCTACCTAAGCCTTTTCCCCTGGGTTTCCGGAGCCCGAGGGTCATCTTTATTTTAACCCCCCCCCCTGGGCCAGTGCTCCTTCGAGTATTGGTCCGAACCGAGCAACCTGCGGGGCCACCTCGGGGAAACTTGAGGTCTGGTTTTACTCGTAGCTTGACTTATCCAGTGTGCCCTGAGAACGAGGTATGTGCGACTCCTATCAGGATTTGTCGGCACATCGGGCGATTTTGCTGGTCTTGTTTTACCATTGTCGAAATGTCTTGTAAACTGGGATTCCGAGACTGATCGGGTCTTCATGGGAGAAGGAATATCCTTCGTTGACCGTGAGAGCTTGTGATGGGCTAAGTTGGGACACCCCTGCAGGGTATAAACTTTCGAGAGCCGTGCCCGTGGTTATGTGGCAGATGGTAATTTGTTAATGTACGGTTGTAGAGAACTTGGCACTTGACTTGATTAAAATGCATCAACTGCATGTGTAGCCATGATGGTCTCTTTTCGGCGGAATCCGGGAAGTGAACACGGTTTTGGGTTATGATTGACGTAAGTAGTTTCAAGATCACTTCTTGATCACTTCTAGCTTCTCGATCATTCCGTTTGCTTCTCTTCTCGCTCTTATTTGCGTATGTTAGCCACCATATATGCTTAGTCGCTGCTGCAACCTCACAACTTATCCTTTCCCTTACCCATTAAGCTTTGCTAGTCTTGATACCCATGGTAATGGGATTGGTGAGTCCTCGTGGCTCGTAAGTTACTACAACAACAGTTGCAGGTACAGGTTATGCGATGGTCATGACGCGAGAGCAATGCTTGCTTGTTTTGGAGTTCTCCTTCCGCTTCTTCTTCGATCAGGGGATAGGTTCCAGGTCGGCAGCCTGGGCTAGCAGGGTGGATGTCGTTTGAGTTTTCTGTTTGTGTTTCATCCGTAGTCGGATGCTGCTCTTATGTATGATGTATTGTTGTACCCTTGTGGCATTGTTTGCCTCTTGTATGTATCCCCATCTATTATGTAATGTTGATGTAATGATATCCACCTTGCAAAAGTGTATCAATTTGCGGTTCTATCCTTGGTGGGACCTTCGAGTCTCTTTAGGATAGTATCGCATATTGGGCGTGACAAGTTGGTATCATAGCCTCGACCGACCATAGGAGCCCCCTTGATTGTTGGCCATTGTTGAGTCTAGAAGAAAACTATTTTGAGGCTTAGGATTATATATATCGGAGAGTAGGATTCTTTTTACTCCTCAGTCCCTTCGTTGCTCTGGTCAAGTCTATTGACGTAGATGTTTTGTCTTTCCTCTCCTCAAATTTCACTATTTTTTTAGGATCATGCGGGTATCTTGGGATCGTTCCGATATTCTTGTGACGAGAACATTGTTCTTGGTGCCTCCTGATATTTAGGGGTTGTGGCAGTGGCCCGGGGAGTTGAGCTCCGAGGTGTTGTCGTCACAATTTTATCGTTGCAGTTCTGGAATACCTCAGTTTTGCCGACATCGAAAATCTCTTTTATGCAGTTGTTGGTGAGATAACCTCGACACCACCCAGTACTGCGGAGTTCGGGAGTATTGCCATAGCTCGTATAACGGATGCTTTTCGAAGGTTGAGGTACATGATTTCCGGAGTTTTCTTGGTTATGTGTTGACGGATAGATACAGCTGGATGTAGGGATGGTTAGTTTGGGTGAGATATATTGCTTCCCCTGTATCCTCAACACCAGATTGCATAACCAGAAAGTTTCGGGAGTTTTATAGGTGAGAATTCAAGTAGCTCCTAGAATATCTTTCTGAGAGATGCATGATATGGGATTGGGTAAATCTCTATCATATGTATTTGTTCCGGCTTATTCTGCAAGCCAAATCCTTTGTTTTGTTTTATTTGTGGTATTCGAGTTGCTTCAAAGTCAAGTGTTGATTCCATACCTTTCAAGCGGTGTTCTCATATTTCTATGAGAGTGCTAATCTTTCTTGTTTATCGAGATTTTCATGACAATTCTTGTCCAAACCGGCGTGCTTCTCTTCAAGTGGATCCGATCATTTCAACATTTGTGAGATCAATTCTAAGTTTTCTCAACGGTATCCGTTTCATCCGTCCCCAAGTTGCCTTTGTTTTCCCGCCCTCCCACCCTTTTTCTTCAAGGACTCAGATTTCTTAGTCAAGTATCCTTTTATTGATGTGAAGTCTCTCCATTCTTTTCCATCAATTCTCTTACCCAGTGATTCTCAAGAAGATACTAACGGAGCTACAAGTTTATTATTCTTCGTCTCTTTTCTTCTCCGGTGGTTTAATTTCAAGTTTTCAGTGTTGATCATATCTCTTCCTTTGTTTCACATATCTTCCCATGTGAATTTCTTATCCAAGGCTCTCTTATTCATTCACCTCTCCCAGTTCATATCCTGAGTGTTGAAGACATCTCGGAAGATTCATGTTTTCATTCTCTATCCGTTCAAGTTATTTCGAGGTTGTTACCTCATTCAAGCCATTTAATTCAACCGATGCAATCTCCTTTTCAAGTAATTATTTCAACGGTGTTCCTTTTCAGTGGGTCCTAACCCACAGGTCTTTCCCAGGATCTTACCTAACTCTTCTAATTTTCCCAGAGCTATCCTAGATTCCTTTCGAAGTTTGACGTAAGAATGAATTTTCATCAGTCATATTCTTTCTTCAAGATCGCTTTCAAAATATTTTCATCGTTGGTTCATCATTTCTATTCTTCTTTGTTCCGAAGTGCCTCAACAATTTTGGTGGTTCTCGTCATCATTCTCAGCTTGTGAAGACCGAAGAAGTGTTTCCTCTAAATCTTGTCCCTTCTCTCGAAGATTCATGGTTCTAGCTTCATGCCATCCTCATAATTGTTTTTGATTGTGACAATTCTTTTCTTACCATCCGGAGCATTTCATGAGTTGTTTCCATTTCTTTCCTCTGAAGGCCATCATGTCATAATTATTTATTCTCAGCGTGTAGCTATCATTCTCCAAATCTTACCGGTGAATCATTCAAATATCCTCTAATCAGTTCATGATCTCTTTCTTCTCATGTATCTAAATCCCCTCAAGTATCTTCATTCGTTTTCCAATTCTTCCCGTAAATTGTGCCTTTGCTACTTTCATTTTCAATTCTTACTGTGGTTCGTTCAAGACTTCACTTCCTTCGTTATCATACCAATTCATTCGTTCTTTCCAAATCCTACCGGTGGTTCCATCAATACCTTCTCAAGTTTACGCTGTATCTCTCTTAATCCTTTCTACGAGAATAAGTAGTATGCCAAATCCATTGCTTGTCATCAATTTAAATTGGTGAAGGATAGGCATAACATAATTCTTATTATTGTTTCGTCCAAGTAATCTAGTTTCTTCTTTCCAGAGTTGTTCATCATGTCACATTTCCCGGTTCGAGATGTTTCATCTTTTCTTTTTTGGAGTTCCAAGTTTTCCGCTTTATCTCATTTCGTAGCTCCATCTAAATCATCGCAAGGCTTCACCTTGTGTTTTAAACTTCTCTCTCTTTCTATCATCCTTTTATTACCAGAGTTCTTCATGGAGGCTCTACATGGTGGTTCGCTAAAGAGTTAACTCATTCTCGAAGTGTTCTTCAAGATTGTTCTTGGAAAAGCTCAAGTATTCTTCTTCTTGCATTTCGAAGTGCAATTCTTTCTACCTTACCTTTTGAGGTGGTGTTATATCATTCTTGACAATTTCCATTCATGCTTCATGATTCACATGTTGTTAAGAATGAGGTATTTTAAATCCATCAATCTCTTCGTTGGAGTTATCTTGGTATAGATTTCACCTAAAGCCTTCCCTAAGGAATGTTGCTATTTGTGGTGCTTATCAATGATCCAAGCTTTCTCCATATCCTTCTTGGTGAAAGAGGTTTTTCATCTCTTGTTGATCTCAAGCAAGCAATTGTTTTTCGTTAGTGGCAGAATTTCACCTCAAGTGTTGAGATGTTTCCATAAGCCCACTACAAGCTTATTCTTTTTGTTGTTTGTTTTCCAACAACTCCATTATAACCTTCTTGGAAGGGTGCTTTCCAAGCTCATTTGTGGCAGAAGTTGGCATTTTCTCCTCCATCTGTTATTCCAATTATCTATCTTCTATTCTTTCTTCCGGAGGCATTGTAATGTTGCTCTTTTCACTCATCATGTCGAATTGTGAAGGTCATGTTCTTTTCATGCTTATCCATTTAACCGGCGTGTCGTGTCCTCCATTCAAGTTCTTTTCATCTTATCAAGTCTTGCATCTCTTTTCAACCGGAGTGCTATCCGAATTTGATCTTCCTTGTTCCTTGTTTATCCCGTTTCAACCAGAGTGGTTCCAATTCCTTCTTGTCCATTGTACTCGTCATTCATAGCTTTGCAACCTCCAAGGTTCACATGGTGTTCCTTGTTTCTATTTTCTACCACAGTGCTCTCAATTGTGTTCAACTCCGTTGTGTTCTTTCTTTCAACTTTTCAACCTCTCAAGGTTCTTTGGTTTCACTCTTTTGTCGAAGAAGCAACTTAGTTTACCTCTTATCTTCCTCTTCCTTTTCCCTTTGATGCCATCCTAGATCTCGGGACGAGATCCTCTCGTAGTGGTGGAGTGTTGTAACGCCCCGGATGTAACTTTCCATAATTGTAACTCCAACTCTTGCCATTTTCGTCTATGTGATATGGTATTTCCTCTGTGGCTGGGTTTTTGTCTTTTGTTTGGCATTTTGTTCATGTCATGCATCTCATCTCATAGCATCATGCGCATTGCATCTGCATGTTTACATAAAGCTTGCACCCGTTCTTAGTTGCCGCGTCCCCCTTGCTTTCTTTGACCATTCTGAGACCAATCGGGTTTTTGCTTCCCTCTTGACCGTGACCACCTAACCTCTCTTGCCAGCTCGCAGCCCCCTCAAGCGCGCGTCCGAAACTTACCCGAACCTGAACTGGGCTAGTCATTACCGTTGGTTCGGGATCATCCCCAAACATCTATAAAACATCTATGTTTTCTTATTTGGCCTCCCTAGCCTATTTATCCGGGACCATCCGATTTCGATCGGAGGGGCAAGCCCCTACCCAAATTAACTAGCTATATATAAGGGGGTAACCCTAGTTTTTAGGCGACTTGTCCCATCCATCCTCCTGCCCGCCGCCACTCCACCAAATCCCCCTCGGGATCCATCCCCAATTATCCCAGCTACCTTCCTCCAACCCGCACCCGCAGCCTCCTCCCTCGACCTGCACAGCCATCCAACCAGCGCTCCAGCCCGAGCGCCTTCGATCGGAGCCACCAAGAGATCCCTGCTACCCGGAACTCCTCCAGATCCAGAGCTTCGCCGTCTTCCTCGCGACCCCCGCCGCCTCGCCTCATCACCGATGATCACCAGCACCTCCAGGTCACGCCGCCGGGCCTCCCTCGTGCCCTCTCTTCCTTTCCCTCTCTCTATCTCTCTTTGTCAGGGGCAAGAACCAGACGAGCCCGCGCGTCCTCTGCCTTGGATCCTGGGTGTTCCCCTCCTGTTCGTGCCGCGGACGAGGTCCCCGACGACCAGGCCACCGCTGGTTTCTTCTCTGCTCGAGGAGCTCCCCTGCCTCATCTACGTCGTCATTGGAACTGACACATGCGCCTCTCGCCGACCTTCTCCTCTGCCTCCCCAAGCTGCGCCCTCGCCAGAGAGCACCCTGCCGCCAGCGCCCCCAAGTCTCGTGCCACCGCGTCGTCTCGGCCCTGCAACCCCGCCCCCGTCCCATCGTGTCGCGCCTATCCAGCCTCTGCATCGAGCAGAGGAGGGTGATGCCTCGTTCAGCATCGTTGACCGCTCTTTCAACGCGCGTGGGCTTCCTCTACGTTTGCCCGCTCCGCCCCAGATCCGGTCTGCCCAGCTCCACCACCGGGCCTCAGCCCAGGGTGAGCCTCCAAAGCTCTTGTAGCTCCAGTCTCGGCATGTCATGTTTTTTTTTAGTTCTGGACGAGTTTCCTAATTATCCCAGGTTTAACAGATTTGCAGAAAAGTCCCTCTAGATCATGCATTTAATAACTCACAAGCCATGCATCATATTAAAATGATTCAAACATGTAAAATGCTTAGAATTTTGTGTAGATTAATAATATGCAACTTCCAACCATGTTTGAAATGTTTAAAATGTTGTTTGTTTAAATTTGCTCAAATGCCATGCTAAAATGCTTTATTTCATATCTAAATAACTGTAGCTTCAATTTTAATAAACTTTATATGTAATGGGGTGGAAAAATGCATAGATTAACTTGGTGCACTTTGTTTTACTATTTAACAAAATTAAAATATGGTTTAGGGTAGAACAGTACCAATTTTGAAATATGGACATGAGGATTTTCCGAAATTGTTGTTTGTTGTTCCAGCCTCATTTAAACTTGCCTAGATAGGTAGTTTTATTGTGCTTCACCTCTTTCCATGTTAACCAACATTTAATATTGATGTGTACCTAAATGAGAGTGAACTAAATAACTCGAGTGTGGTGTTTCGTCAATATGCAACTCGTTCCATAATGAGCTCCACTTAACTTGTAGTATTGTTTGTTGCACTTTGCCATGCTTTGTCATGCTTTTAAACCGGACCTGCATCATACTTGGTTGTGCATCGTGCCATGTTTATGTGATGGTTGTTTATCATGTTGTATGCTTCTTTCCGGTTTGCTTCTCTCATTAGCTTCGGTTTCGTTCTGGAGTTGTGAGGATTCATTCGACTACATCTGTTTGTCTTCTTCATGGACTTATCTTATTCCTTGCAGGATCTCAGGCAAGATGACCATTACCCTCGATATCACTTCTATCTTTGCTTGCTAGTTGCTTCGTTCTATCGCTATGCTGCACTACCTATCACTTGTTCTTCAAGCCTCCCAATTTGCCATGTCAGCCTCTAACCTTTTCACCCTTCCTAGCAAACCGTTGCTTGGCTATGTTACCGCTTTGCTCAGCCCCTCTTATAGCGTTGTTAGTTGCAGGTGAAGTTGAAGATTGCTCCATGATGGACAGGATTATGTTGGGATATCATAATATCTCTTATTTAATTAATGCATCTATATACTTGGTAAAGGGTGGAAGGCTCGGCCTTATGCCTGGTGTTTTGTTCCACTCTTGCCGCCCTAGTTTCCGTCATACCGGTGTTATGTTCCTTGACTTTGCGTGCCTTACACGGTTGGGTGATTTATCGGACCCCCTTGAAAGTTCACTTTGAATAAAACTCCTCCAGCAAGGCCCAACCTTGGTTTTACCATTTGCCTACTTAAGCCTTTTTCCCTTGGGTTTCCGGAGCCCGAGGGTCATCTTTATTTTAACCCCCCCCCCCCCGAGCCAGTGCTCCTTCGAGTGTTGGTCCGAACCGAGCAACCTGCGGGGCCACCTCGGGGAAACTTGAGGTCTAGTTTTACTCGTAGCTTGACTTATCCGGTGTGCCCTGAGAATGAGGTACGTGCGACTCCTATCGGGATTTGTCGGCACATCGGGCGGTTTTGCTGGTCTTGTTTTACCATAGTCGAAATGTCTTGTAAACCAGGATTCCAAGACTGATCGGGTCTTGCTGGGAGAAGGAATATCCTTCGTTGACCGTGAGAGCTTGTGATGGGCTAAGTTGGGACACCCCTACAGGGTATAAACTTTCGAGAGCCATGCCCGTGGTTATGTGGCAGATGGGAATTTGTTAACGTCCAGTTGTAGAGAACTTGACACTTGACTCAATTAAAATGCATCAACCGCGTGTGTAGCCGTGATGGTCTCTTTTCGGCGGAGTCCGGGAAGTGAACACGGTTTTGGGTTATGTTTGACGTAAGTAGTTTCAAGATCACTTCTTGATCAGTTCTAGCTTCTCGGTCGTTCTGTTTGCTTCTCTTCTCGCTCTTATTTGCGTATGTTAGCCACCATATATGCTTAGTCGCTGCTGCAACCTCACCACTTATCCTTTCCCTTACCCATTAAGCTTTGCTAGTCTTGATTCCCATGGTAATGGGATTGCTGGGTCCTCGTGGCTCATGGATTACTACAACAACAGTTGCGGGTACAGGTTATGCGATGGTCATGACGCGAGAGCGATGCTTGCTTGTTTTGGAGTTCTCCTTCTGCTTCTTCTTTGATCAGGGGATAGGTTCTAGGTCGGCAGCCTGGGCTAGCAGGGTGGATGTCATTTGAGTTTTCTGTTTGTGTTTCATCCGTAGTCGGATGCTGCTCTTATGTATGATGTATTGTTGTACCCTTGTGGCATTGTTTGCCTCTTGTATGTATCCCCATCTATTATGTAATGTTGATGTAATGATATCCACCTTGCAAAAGCATATCAATATGCGGTTCTATCCTTGGTGGGACCTTCGAGTCTCTTTAGGATAGTATCGCATATTGGGCATGACACTATGTGAGGGCGAATGACACATGGTTACAATGCATGTGTTCGCTGTGACAGGAATCCGCTATCATACGCAATACTTAGCAAGACCTGTTACATTGGACACCGTCGTTTCCTTGCCAAGCACAAGCCGCATCCTAGAAAATACCAAAGACATGTGTTCAATGCAAAGCATGAAAACTGTGATGCGCCAAAGAGGCTCACCACCGATGAGTTGCAAGTGGAATTAGAGAAGGTCAGGCATATTACACCAGGAAACCATCCAGGTAATGGTAGCGGGAAAAAGAAGAGTGGCAGGACAGAAGAGAGATTATTGTTTACCCGCAGGTCCACTTTGTGGGACCTGGAGTATTGGAAAGATTTGGATCTGTGGCATAATCTTGATGTGATGCACATCGAGAAAAATATATGTGACAACATTATTGGCACACTTCTTAATATTGAAGGCAAGACGAAAGATACCTTAAAATCTAGGATTGATTTGACACACCTGGGTATCAGACAGGATTTGCAGGTGCAAGATGAAGGTAAACCACGGGATATGGCACCAGCTGTGTATGTCTTGGACAAGCTTAAAAGAAAAGAATTTTGCGAGGTCCTATCATGTGTGAGATTCCCACATGGATTTGCCTCCAACCCTGAAAGGAGAGTCAGTGTAGATGGAAACAAGGTACAAGGGTTGAAAACTCATGACTGCCATGTCCTACTTCAAAGGGTTTTACCTATTATCGTTAGAGGATTGGGCCGCCCTGACTTATACAGAGCAGTTGCAGAGTTGGGACAATTCTTCAGGGAACTCTGCAGTAGAAATATCAGGATAGATGCTTTGGAGCATCTTAGAGACAAGATACCAACTATCCTATGCGACCTTGAGAAGATATATCCTCTAGCCTTCTTTGGTGTGATGGTGCATTTGGCTGTTCATCTACCTGATGAGGCACTACTTAGAGGTCCAATACAGTATGGCTGGATGTACCCTAGGTCCAATACAGTACGGTTAGGAACAGAGCTAGACCTGAGGGTTCCATTGTAGAGGCCTACATTGCTACAGAAAAGTTGACATTCTGCTCAAAATACATTGAAACAGCTGATCAGCTTAGCAAAGAGGTGGGTAAAGACAATCCCGGGCTCAATGTTTTCGATTATTCTGTTCGAGTTACAGGGAAGAGTCGACAAGAGGACAAACCTAAAGATTTGGACAAAATGGTTTGTATGTGTTGAATAACTGTCCTAAGATACTACCTTATATCAAGTAAGTGCAATACTGCAGCTTATACATCATAATCTACTAAACTTGCAACACATTCTTATATATTTAGATGTTTGACGCGATCACTATGTTGTACAGCATCTACAAAAAGGAGTTACTGCTGCAAAATCCAAGAAACATTGACAAACTAGTTATGGCAGGATTTGCGAAATGGTTCAACGGCCATGTAAGCTTTTGAACTGCACTGTCAGTTTTTTAATATATTGAGTACATAAGATGATCAGCTTGTCTATTTTCTAACCATAGGTTAAGAACATGCGGGAGGATGGGCAGGCAGTTGATGACGCCCTTTACTCACTAGCAATGGGTCTTGATACTCGGGTAAGACATTATGAATCTTGCGTTGTTGGAGATGTGCGCTACAACACCCTTGCACGAGACGAAGGCAGGAAGGCACAAAACAGTGCCATCATGAGCACGGATAGTCGGATACGTATGACAAAGAGACAACCGAAATGTATGCTAACATAATAGACATTGTTCAGTTGCAGTATATCTCCAGTTTCGAGGATCATCGGTGTGTGGTTCTGTTGTGCTATTGTTGGTATAACCTATTTTCCAGGATCGCAAAATCCAGAGCTGATGATTATTTCAAATCCATCAATGTCAAGGTGGCGTACCAAACCAACGAGCCTTTTATTTTCGCAAATCAAGCAACACAGATATTTTTCTTGGAAGACACATTTGCATGTAGCGATGACTGGAGAGTATTGAAAAGGTTTGAGCAAAGGAATTCGTTTAATGAAGTTGCACAACAAGATGATGTTTACACTGCTCCTGATGTACAAGATAACACAGATGTTCCTAATATCTTTGAGAACCATCATGTCAATGATGCCGGCGAAAAGATTGTCTGTCGTGTTGTGGACATAGAAGAGTTGATCAAGAAGAAGCCAACATTCAAGGACGTTGAGGATGAAGAAGAAGATGACACCATGGGGAATTACGATTCAGACTGATACACATGGCGTAGATTTTGACGCTGCTGCTGCTGATGATGATTACATTGCTTTTGTCGTATTTGCCTGTCAGAAGACGTTTTTTTATCTACTATGTGAAATTGTGTTTGCTATGACAACTGAAACCTGATGAACATGTTGTTTAGTATTTTACCGTGAGAACATCACTTGTTATGTATGCTGATTTGCGTTTGGTGATTGTATGACGACTAAAACATGATGACATTGTTGTTTAGTTGTACTCATATTTGGCTGTGAAACTTGAATTTGATGACATAGTTTGCTGTTGGACTGCAATTTGCTCGACGTCTTCGAAAGAGAACAAAGCTGACCCGACAGGGCCTCTGCTATTTATTTATTTATGAGCAAAAGGGGATACCCCCTGATTTCCATTAATAGAAATCATTAGATGTTCACAACACTACACCCAGCCTGCTACACAGGTTTCATTCATTACTAGTTTCAGCAAAGTGCTCATGTCATAGCCACTGAATACATCACGAGTGCTACATACACTGCAAATAAAAAGACAATCATCCTACAGAGCACATCGATTTTGCCCATTATCTTCACAAGCTCTTTCATCTCCTCATTGCTGTCAAGGCCGTTCAACAGCTATTGCTTGGCCATGATCAGAGGAACTGCATCTTTAACCTTCTACTCTGCATCTTCCTCTTCTGTCGTTCCTTCAGTTACTTGTCCAACACCCCAACCTGCTGGTATTGGGATTCCTCGGCTAACCAAATAATCAGTGTAGTTGCATTCCCCCACATCAGCAACTTCCCAGAAATACAAATCACACGAATCTTCCCTTTTCTGCAGGAATCAAATTGGAAGATCATCAACCAAACTATTAAAAAAATCAGCAACGGAAAGCAGCAGAACAACACTTAAACATATTATTACCCCATGATTCGGGCATTTGTAGAAGACTCGGCCAGGGTTGAGGATTGTGGTTGAGACGCGACGGATGACTCTGCGTGATTTGCAGCAGTGGCACCATACCAATGGCAGCGGGTTGTGATGAGCAATCAGCTGCGGTGCGCATGCCGGCGGGGGTGTGATGAGACCCACAGGCGATGGTACGGGTGGCGACTTGGCGCATATCTGGTTGTTGCCTGCTGAAGAGCAGGTGGACGAGCAGGTAGCGGACATGGTTGCTGCGGCCAGAGCTTCTGATGCTAGGCAGAGTAAGTAGAGAAGAGGAGAAGTGAATGTTGGATATGTCAGTTTCATTACTTGCAGAGTAGCATAGCACCATATATAGTCATAGTCTAGGTTTAGATTTGAACCGCTACAGGAGCACGTCTCTCTTTTTTCTAAAACTCGGCAACGTCTCTTTACTGGTACACTAGCTTGTTCTGTATGCCTTCCCAAGTCTTTGATTTTCTTTCCCTTTTTTCTGCGAGGAAGGAAGGAGGACAAAATTAAGAGTTCCTGTTACTCGAACCCAAGACCTCTCGGTTGAAAACCAAGGGTGCTAGTCACTTATGTGGCGAACGTTCCCGGCAGACGAATGCATTTTCCTCACAGTTTTAGTTGTGACACAAGATCGAACGGTCGCAGTTTCGGGAATGTTATCAAGCCAACGAGCCCAGTTTTTCTTTTCTTCCTATATATAAAAAAGTATGCTACTTGGTGTTGGCTTAGTCAACAAACGATTGTGCCAACCTTCACCGTTGGATTGACATTCAACGTTTGTCGTGTTTCTTCAGTCTCTTCTTCCTCAAGCTGCCAAAGCCAAACCAGCGCCGGCGGGACCGCCTGCTCCCGCCTCCCACGATTGGATGTGATGCCGCGCATGCATCGTGGCCACATCGCACCTTAAAACTCTGCGCATCTTCCCCGACTCATGTTCGTTCCCGTCCGAGGCCTCACCATCGTCCTTCGCCTTGGTTCGCTCGCCGCGGCGCCGCCCTCCGGTGTTGTCAACATGGTCAACAACCGAGAGGAATAAGGAGATGACTATACATGGTGAGGATGACAGTAGGGACCCAGCAGGGCGTGCGGTAATCTTGTTTTTTCGGGAAGGAGAAGGGTATCAACTGGGTTGTGCGGGACCCATGGCCCGTCTAGCCCAGGCTTTTATTTCATATGTTTAGCACATGACCAACCCAGTTTGTTTTTTCCTTTCTGAAAATGGCTAGCCAGCTATTTTGTTTTTTGCAGAATAACCAACGTAGGCCTACTTGCTTTTCTACGCCCTGCTGGGCCGGAAATCTTTCAAGACGAGGAGGGATGCATTTTGCCCAGAAAATGGGCTATAAGTAATAAGAAATGGGCTATAAGTAATAAAAATGGGCTATAAAATGAAAAAATGTAGCAAAGAGGCAATTAGTTCCAAAATACTATTTTCTTTCGGATTTTGATATTTTAAATTTCATTGTTTTTGTGCGGGTAAAATTTCTTTGAATTTAAATTAAGGTATATTTAGATTTAAAATTAATTTGAATCTGGCTAGAAATTTTGGGCTGTATGCTGTTTGGGACAGATTTGGAGGCTGACTTGTGGGTCTACTAGGTTGACGTGTACTTTGGCTTTGTCAAATTAGTCCACAAACGATTCTAATCCAACGGCCGTGTTGCTTCTTCAATATTTGATCTTCTTGCTCCAGCCGTCCAAACCAGTGCCGGTGGGACTGCCTGCTCCCGCCTCCCGTGGCCGGCTGTGCTGCCGCACAGGCCGCACCGCCCCACCCTACTTCATTGCTGGCCAGGCCATTCCTCTACTCACCCACACCTCCTGTTATTTTTCGGCGACGGCAGCCGGACCAGTAAACCCTCGTACTCCCCGCCACATGGGCAACCATTGCCGAGTCTTCCTCGGCTCCGTGTCGTTCCCTTCCTAGGCCTCGCCGTCGTCCACGACCGTGGTGCTCTCGGCGCGGCCTGGTCAACATGGTCAACAAACGACATCCATCGGACGTGCACTGTATGTGGAGAGGCTGACAGCTGGGTCCACGGCCGCACACAAGGAAATGCCTCCTTATTACGTGCAAAATAATGATTCCTCCACCTGACAGCTGGGACCCACCGGAAGGGCCTCTGTATTTCGCAAAAAAAATGTTCCCCCCGCTGACAGGTCAGACCCACCAGCTATATCTTCGCACGCAAGGAAGTGCCTCCTTATTACGCACAAAAAAATGAATACCCCCTGCTAGCTGGGACCCACCATAGTGGGAGGATGACTTGTGGGCCAACTAAGTTGACGGGGACGGAGGGCTTTGTCAACTTAGTAAATATGAACGATTCTAGCTCCAGTGACCGTACGATGACCATCCAACGGCCGTAGTGCTTCTTCAACCTCTGATCTTCTTGCTCCAGCCGCCCAAACCAGCGCCGGTCGTGCCACATGCTCCTGCCTCCCGTGGCCGGCTGTGATGCCGCGGAGGCCTCACCGCCCCCTACTACTCCCACCGCTGGCCAGGCCATCCCTCTACTCACCCACACCCCATGTTATTCTACGGCGACGGCAGCCTCACACCGCAGCCGAACCAGTGAACCCTCGTACTCCTCTCCATGCGGGCTTCCACTACTGTGTCTTCCCCGGCTCCGCGTCGTCCCCTTCCAAGGCCTCGCTGTCATCCACTAATACGTCTCCAACGTATCTACTTTTCCAAACACTTTTGCCCTTGTTTTGGACTCTAACTTGCATGATTTGAATGAAACTAACCCTGACTGACGCTATTTTCAGCAGAATTACCATGATGTTGTTTCATGTGTAGAAAACAGAAGTTCTCGGAATGACCTGAAAATCCTCGAAGACAAGTTTCAGAAAATACAAAAAATACTGGCAAAAGATGAAGACTAGGGGGCCCACACCCTGTCCACGAGGTTGGGGGCGCACCCACCCCCTCTGAGCGTACCCGCTGTCTCGTGGGAACCCCTGCAGCTCCGCCGACCTCAACTCCAACTCCATATATTCCCTCTCGCGGATAAAAAAATCAGAGAGGAAGTTTCATCGCGTTTTACGATATGGAGCCGCCGCCAAGCCCTAATCTCTCTCGGGAGGGCTGATCTGGAGTCCGTTCGGGGCTCCAGAGAGGGGGATTCGTCGCCATCGTCATCATCAACCATCCTCCATCACCAATTTCATGATGCTCACCACCGTGCATGAGTAATTCCATCGTAGTCTTGCTGGACGGTGATGGGTTGGATGAGATTTACCATGTAATCAAGTTAGTTTTGTTAGGGTTTGATCCCTAGTATCCACTATGTTCTGAGATTGATGTTGCTATGACTTTGCTATGCTTAATGCTTGTCACTAGGGCCCGAGTGCCATGATTTCAGATCTGAACCTATTATGTTTTCATGAATATATGTGTGTTCTTGATCCTATCTTGCAAGTCTATAGTCACCTATTATATGTTATGATCCGACAACCCCGAAGTGACAACAATCGGGATACTTCTCGATGATGACCGTAGTTTGAGGAGTTCATGTATTCACTATGTGTTAATGCTTTGGTCCGGTACTCTATTAAAAGGAGGCCTTAATATCCCTTAGTTTCCGCTAGGACCCCGCTGCCACGGGAGGGTAGGACAAAAGATGTCATGCAAGTTCTTTTCCATAAGCACGTATGACTATATTCGGAATACATGCCTACATTACATTGATGAATTGGAGCTAGTTCTATGTCACCCTATGTTATAGCTATTACATGAGGAATCGCATCCGACATAATTATCCATCACTGATCCATTGCCGACGAGCTTTTCACATCTTGTGCTTCGCTTATTTACTTTTCTGTTGCTATTGTTACAATCACTACAAAACCCAAAAATATTACTTTTGCTATCATTACCATTACTATCATACTACTTTGCTACTAAATACCTTGCTGCAGATACTAAGTTATCCAGGTGTGGTTGAATTGACAACTCAACTGCTAATACTCAAGAATATTATTTGGCTCCCTTGTGTTGAATCAATAAATTTGGGTTGAATACTCTACCCTCGAAAGTTGTTGCGATCCCCTACACTTGTGGGTCATCATCTACCGTCGTGATGCTCTCAGTGCGGCGTAGTCAACGTGGCCAAGGAACGACTTCTATCAGACGTGGACTGTACGTGGAGAGGCTGACAGCTGGGTCCACGGCCGCAGCAAGGAAGTGCCTCCTTATTACGTGGAAAATAATGATTCCTCCACCTGACAGCTTGGACCCACCGGACGGGCCACTATATTTCGCGAAAAAATATTTCCCCCCATGACTGCTGGGACCCACCAGCTACACCTTCGCACGCAAGGAAGTGCGTCCGGGCAAAAAAACAATTCGCCCCCTTACTGCTGGGACACACTAACTACATCTTCGCACGCAAGGAAGTGCCTGACAGTCGGGACCCACCTGGTCGAAGCGTACGTAGCATTGTCATTCTTGTCGCGAACGTGTACGTACATATATACTGGTCAATGTAGAGGCGCACACGTGTCGTAGTAGAGGCGCGCACGTATCATGTACATGTACGTACATCGGCCAGTGTGCAAGAAAGAAAATACGGCCACGTACGTACATACGAGCGGGGTCTCGAACGCCTACTCGCGGATACGTACGGCTAGGGCTCGTGTACATGGTTGGGTCGGAATGGAGAAACTGCATCGTCATCGTGTTCATTAGGAGCCAACCGGCTGGGTCAGAATGGAATGCGTCGTCGGGTTCATCGGGAGGGCTTGGACGGAGCAGGTGATGGAAATGAGGCTTGGTGTACCACAGAACAGAGGAAACGGCCTTCTGTTTAACCGGCCACATTCGAAACGAGATCCTGTTCATCGAGAGGGGTCTGGCGTACCGCAAAACGGAGGAAACGGACTTGTGTTGGACCTCGTACGATCGAAACAGGGTCCTATTGATTGGGAGGGGTGTGGGGTACCGCAAAACGGACGAAACAGACTTGTGTTGGAGCGCTACGGTCGAAATGGGGGTCCTGTTCATCGAGAGGGGTGTGGCGTACCTCAAAACAGGACTCCACGGGATACTGTTCATCTCCACCGTCGACCTCCTCCAGCCTCCACAGGCTACTGTTCATCCACCGTCGACCTCCTCCAGCCTCCACCTGCGACTGTTCATCCACGGGCTGCTGTTCATCCAGCCTCCATCGCGCGCTACTCCACCGGCTACTGTTCAACCACCCCTCTCCACGAGCTCCTATTCAACCACCCCTCTCCACGGGCTCCTGTTCATCCACCCCTCCACCATCTACTGTTCATCCAACTCTCCACGGGGTCGTCCTGTTCATCTAGACCTCCATGTGGTCCTGTTCATCCAGCCCCAACCGGCTCGATCGATCGAGGTCCTGTTCATCCAGAGGCAACGCCACGGGTCCT
>NC_041383.1:664354859-664377432 GCF_002162155.2 Triticum dicoccoides | reverse complement strand
TCGGCTTAAGTTAGCAGTAGTAGCGAAGGAATCGCTCGATCGGGTTCAGTTAACACCCATCGATCGATCTCTCGGGTTCAGTAACGCATAGCCTGCAGTGCAATCGCTCGGGTTCAGTTAGAGCCCAACGCCTCGCTCAGGTTCAGTTAGAGCCAACGCCTCGCACACACGCGCGTACGTGTACGAGAGAAATGCGCGTCGCTCGGCCCCCGACCACCCACCGTAACCGGGAACTCGTCGAAATTTTCCTCGCCCTCGCTTCTACCATGGTTTTTTCCATCATGGACGGCCCAAAGAATGTCATGCAGCTGCGTCTCCGGCCCACCCAGGACAAAAAGCCCATTTTCTGTCATGATTTTTGTCATAGAAGTAGGAGACCACCACATCTATGATGATACCGAGTTTTATCACAATTATCTTCATAGAAGTGTCATAAGTATGACAGTAAAAAAATTCGTTCGGCCCAAAATGTCATGGATGTGTATTTTTTTTGTAGTGCTAGCTGGACATGTCATGCATGCATAACAGGCTTCTGTCGTTGCGGCGCGCGCACAACCCAATTCTAACCACGGCCCAACGGGCTAACCGCGACACCGTCCGCCGTGACCCCACTCATCAGGTCCAACAGGCGACCTAGTCAACGCGGCCCCACTCGTCAGAGTTAACGGTCAAAGCACTAACCCGATGGCATCCACCGTTTGTGACCAGTTCTGAGGGTTTCGGGCAAGGGAGTGGCGATGAATGAGTAGAACTAACGAACCAGGGGCACAGAAATAAAAATCCCAATCTTCTAAGGTATTGGGTCACGGCAAGGTTGTCATTTCTCATGATCTCACGATCGAGAAAGTCATGCTTGTTGAGTCCCTTGCATACAATTTACTTTCCGTTCGTCAACTTGCACTCATGGGCTTTGCCACTTTCTTTGATATTGATACCATGGTCCTCTTATGGAGCAAGACTCTTAAAGTAGAATTTGTTGGGCATGTCGAGAACGGTCTTTATGTGATTAACTTTTTGGAGCAACCCACTAAGACCACGACATGCCTAATGGCTAAAGTTGACGTGGGATGGCTTTGGCATCGCCGTTTAGCCCATGTCAATATGAGATCTTTGAAAAGTCTTCTCAAGGGGTACCATGTCCGTGGACTAACAAATGTTAGTTTTGCCAAAGATCGTGCTTGCAGTGGTTGTATCAAAGGAAAACTACATGAGAACGCTCACCCACTCATGACTATCATCTACTCGAAGAGGCCCTTGGAGCTCCTTCACATGGATCTCTTTGGGACTCCATCCTTTGATAGTATTTGGGGAATAAAGTATTGCTTGGTGATTTTGGATGATTATTCAAGATACACTTGGGTATATTTCTTCAAGAGGAAGAGTGAGACCCAAAAAACCGTCATCGAGTTTGCAAATGAAGCTCAACATCAACACAATGCAAAGATCTTGACGATAAGAAGTGACAACGGCATTGAGTTCAAGAACTACACCTTGGATGAGTTTCTTAGTAATGAGGGGATCAAGCATCAATATTATGCACCTTACACCCCTCAACAAAATGGTGTAGCGGAAAGACTTTGATGGAAACGGCAAGGACCATGATGGCGGAGTTCAAGTCTCCCCTACAACTTTTGGGCCGAAGCCATCAACACCGCTTGTCATGCATCCAATCAGCTCTACCTCCGCAAAGGCTTGAACAAGACTCCATATCAGATACTCACCGAGAACAAGCCCAACCTAAAGTACTTCCGGGTGTTCAGCTGTAAGTGTTTCATTCTCAAGAAAGGTGATTGTTTGTCTAAATTTGAGGCTAGAGCTCATGAGGGCATATTTGTTGGTTATGCTACAAACTCTCATGCTTACCGTGTCCTCAACAAGTCCACGGGACTCGTTGAGGAGACTTGTAACGTGGAGTTTGACGAGAATAATGGCTCCCAAGTGGAGCAAAGTGGTACTTGTGATGTAGTTGATGAAATTCCTCCCCAAGCCATAAGAAGAATGGGTGTTGGTCATATCCTACCCATTAGTGTCAAAACCAGCAGATCTCAGGTAGGGGGTCCCAAGTTGTGTGTCCTAGGATCGATGGGTAACAGGAGATGAGAGACATGGTGTTTACCCAGGTTCGGGCCCTCTCTAAGAGGTAAAACCCTACTCCTGCTCGATTATATTCGATGTGTAAGATTACAGAGTTGATCTACCTCGAGATCATATGTTGTGGTCTAAAACCTAAGGGTATTGATGAATAATGTCATAATCCCCTACCGACTAGCCTGGCCCTGGCTTATATAATGTACCAGAGGCCTAGCCGCCTAGGATAACAAGAGTCCTAGTTGAATACGTTGGTGGAGAGGAGTCCTTGTCTTGATCACCAAGTCTTGTGGAATCTTCCTCGTGTATGCATCGGCTCTCCGAACTGGCCCATGAGTGAACAACCATGGGGGTCCTTGGCCCAATCCCACTGATTGGGAGATGACGTGGTGAGTACCCCTTAATCCAGGACACCTTCACTACCCATTGAGGAACCCCTTGTGGCCGAAGGAGAAGGACAATGTTCCACTCTAGTGGAACCATCACCAACCCAAGACCCACACGCTTCCGAAGAACAAAGTGAAGGCCCTCAATCAAATGAACAAGATCAAGGGTAAGATCAACCTCAAGTTGGTGGTGATCCACCAAGTGATGCCCAAGGTCAAGTTCTTACCACCGAGCAAGTTCAAGATCAAGAGTAAGCTCAAGATCAAGAACAAGCTCAAGACGACGCTCAAGATGATCAAGTTACCACACCTCAACTCTCTCTTGAGGAGGAATTGGAGCATCGTGCCGCCAAGATTGCGTTCAAGCTCACTACCAAAGACCATCTAATGATTTGATGAAGAATGTGCTTGGAATCTTAAGAAAGTGGGTAAGCACTCGTAGACAATTCGCAAACTATTGTGAACATCATGCGTTTGTTTCTTGTGTTGAACCCCAAAAGGTTTATGAGGCGCTCGAGGATCCAAATTGGCTTAATTCCATGCATGAAGAACTCAACAACTTTGAGCACAACAAGGTGTGGAGATTGGTGCCAAGGCCAAAGGGGAACCATAATGTTATTTGAACCAAGTGTATATTCAAGAACAAGCAAGATGCTCATGGGATTATCGTTCGCAACAAGGCTCGTTTGGTAGCACAAGGCTACTCCCAAGTCGAGGGTATCGACTATGGTGAAACCTTTGCTCCTGTTGCTCGTCTTGAATCTATTCATTTGTTGATTGCTTATGCTTCTCATCATAACTTCAAGTTGCAACGAATGGATGTGAAGAGTGCTTTTCTTAATGGTCCTATTAATGAGTTGGTGTATGTCAAACAACCCCCGGGGTTTGAGGATCCCGAGTTCCCCAATCATGTGTACCAACTTGACAAGGCACTCTATGGCCTTAAACAAGCCCCACGTGCATGGTATGAGCACCTTACCAAGTTGTTGCAAGATCGTGGGTTTGAAATTGGGAAAATCGACCCCACTCTTTTTACTAAGAAGGTCAAAGGGGAGTTGTTTGTATGCCAACTATATGTTGATGATATTATCTTTGGTTCTCCTAACAAAGATTTCAATGAGGAGTTTGCCGCTCCCATGACCTTGAAGTTCAAGATGTCCATGATGGGAGAGTTGAAATTCTTTCTCGGGTTCGAAATCAAACAAAGGAGAGAAGGAACCTTCATCAACCAAGCCAAATACACTCAAGACATGCTCAAGAGATTCAAGATAAGTGATGTCAAGCCGGCTTCCACTCCAATGCCCGTCAAGTGCCAACTTGACATAGATCCCAATGGTAAAGCGGTGGATCAAAAGGTATATCATTCTATGATTGGCTCCTTGCTTTTACCTTTGTGCATCTAGACCGGATATCATGTTGAGTGTGGAAATTTGTGCATGGTTTCAAGCCTCACCTAAGGAAAGCCATTATGTGGTGGTCAAGCGAATCTTTCGATATTTGGCTCATACCCCAAACTTTGACTTATGGTACCCTAGAGGAGCAAACTTCAACCTTGTGGGATTTTTAGACTCGGATTGGGCGGGAGACAAAGTGGATAGGAAGTCAACTTCCGGAGGGTGCCAATTTCTTGGTTGCTCTTTGGTAAGTTGGTCTTCTAAGAAGCAAAGTTGTGTGTCTCTCTCCTCCACCGAAGCGGAGTATGTGGACACCAGTAGTTGTTGTGATCAATTTTTATGGATGAGGCAAACTTTAAAGGATTACGGTGTCATTTTTGACAAAGTGCCTCTTTGGTGTGACAATGAAAGTGCCATCAAGATTTCTCTCAACCCGGTGCAACACTTCAAGATGAAGCATATTGAGATTCGGTATCAGTTCATCCAGGATCACATTAGGCGAGGGGAGATCGAGCTCAACTATGTCAACACTCATGATAACCTTGCAGATATTTTCATGAAGCCCTTGGATGAAGCAAGATTTCGCGAGTTAAGGCATGAGCTAAATATCATTGATTTGAGCAATATGGCTTGAACCTTTGCACACCCCACCACACTCATCTTGATGTCTTGTTTAGGTGTAGGCATGGACATAGGGGGGGTGATGTTCTCTCAATGAACTCTCCCTCCCCCATTATGCATAAATTGATTAACTCTTTCACATCCACCATTGTTGATGGTACTTGTGCTCCAAAGACGAGTTTTGGTCATGGGCCCAAGGATAATTCTTCGCAGTGCCATACCAAATGACTCAAACACAGGTGGCTTCGGCCACCGCCCTCTCTTCTTGAGAGGCTTTGGTTCGTGTTTGGTCCTTGTCATCTTTCTGCTTCCTTTTGGGCCTTGTTTGTGTTTAAGTTGCTTCATTTGTGCTCTTTTGCGTGTCCGGTTGCTCGAAGTGCGCATTGCAAAGGCCATGTTTTTTCTGTTTTGCTGAAACGTGCACTTTCTTGGGTGTACGGTACTACCGTGGCAAGCCACGGTACTACCGCTAGAGGTGGGTGGCTCATGTGCTTGCACAGCTGCGCCCACGACACGGTACTACCGCTTCCATCGCGGCAGTGATTTTTACTGCCGCTAGAAGAGTGGTACTACCACCTAGTGTGCGGTACTTCCGCCCGGGCAGTACTGCCGCGATGACCCACGGTACTACCACGTTGTCGAGAACGCGTGGGGGTTATGTGCAAGCAGGGGGAGTTCCAACTCCCCCATACCCATTCATCCCTTCCCCTCACTTCGTCTCTCTCTCTCTCTCTCCTGCCCAAGAGTGGTGCCGGAGGACCTTGCCGGATCTCCGTCTCCGACCACTCTCCTTGCATTCCAACCGGTGGGATCGATCCCTACCTTGCCCTCTTGCCATGGAACCCGGTATCTCCCTTAGTCCCTCTCTCTTTGCCCCGTTGTTCTGCTTCTAGGTTTTGGGAGATGCATGTTTAGTTCGTGTGATTTTTGGCTAAATCTTAGCAAGAGGAGATTGTTGGAGAGTGCTAGTGCAGTAGATATGCTATTTGGTGTGGTACAATGTAAGTGCATCTAGTGCCGCTTAGTGACTTTGGTGTATTGAAGACTTATAGGTTAAGGGACTGATGCGTCTGTGAGTGTACATAGGTCTATAAGTCTATGAGGAGTTTGATATTTACAGAGAAAGTCGACCCCTAAAAATGAAGTTCTTCAACTGAACACTTTGGATTTCTGAAGACTCTCTGAAGACTTTGAAAGTGAAGAAATTGGTGTGACCTTGAAGACTTGGTATTCATTCGAGGAACATGAAGCGCGAAGACTTTTGTTTCCATAGTTTCATTTTCTCTTTCTTGAGTCATAGGAAACACCGTAATGTTAAAGGGGGTCGAGGAAATACTAAGGAAAAATTTCCATGTGATGCTCAACTCAAAATCCTACACCTACCAATCCCTTCGAGTGAAGCCATTGGAAATCTCGCACAGTTCAGTCATATTCTTCAGTGACAGAGACGAAGTTCTTCTGGTCTCTGAGGAATTTGTTCTAACTGAAGAGTTAGGAATTCGCCAGTGCGGATTGCCTACCAAGTAAGGAACATGATAGCCCTGAGGAATTCGAACCTCAAAATTCCGACCGTTGCTGTGCTACACGCCAGCTGTCCCAAAATATCTACCCACCTCACGGTCATATCAGACAAGGGCATTTATGTCTTATCATGTCGGGCTTCTCCCTAGGCTATAAATAGCCGCTCCCTACAACCACTAGTTAGTTGGCTGCTCTGAGAGAAACTGACACTTGTCATTTGAGAGGAACCCATCCTCCGAGGGCTTTGAGTGAAAATCATCAAGTGAGGAAATCTCAAACCCAAACCTACAAAACCCCAAGTGATTGAGCATGACTGAAGAGATTGATCATGCGTGGATCCGACACTTGTTTCCTTTGAAGACTGTGCTTCTTCCAGACGATTAGGCGTCAAGGTCTAGAGCATCCAAGAGGAATAGTGGATCACCGAGTGACCAAGTTTGTGAAGGTTCGGAAGTCACCTGAAGACTTACCACGAGTGATTGGGCGAGGTCTATGTGACTTTAGCTCAAGGAGAATACGGTGAGGACTGTGTGTCCGGGACTGGGTGTCCTCGAGTTTAAATACTCAGCCGCTCCAACCAGATGTACAACTGAGATAGCAGTTGGAACTGGTCTACCAAATCATTGTCTTCACCGAGCTAACTGGTTCTATTTCCTCAACTCTTTCATTTCCTCATGTATGTTGTTGTGCGCTTGTTCATATCTGTTTGAAGACATTGACTGAAGACTTTCTCAATTTCCTCATCTCTATTTCTTCAGTCTGTCCGTCTTCTTCCCTTGTTATCATGTGTTTACGCTTTCTGTACTCCTCGCTTGTCTTCATTTCATCATGATGACTATGCTTGTGTTCTGTTATGTTCCTTTCTAAGTACTTATTCCGCTGCAAGTAGTTCTTCATTTAGGAATTTCATCACCAGCAAATTCCTCAGTGAAGAATTCATAAAAATCGCCTATTCACCCCCCCTCTAGTCGATATAATGCACTTTCAATTGGTATCAGAGCAAGGTACTCCCTTGTTCTGTGTGATTTTGGTTTAACCACCTGGAGTTCTAGTTATGTCGACTGCAGGACCAAGGAACGTTTCCTGCCCCATCTTTGAAGGTCATGAGTATCCTCGGTGGAAGGCCATGATGAAAAAGCGACTCATGGCTATGGACAGCGAACTGTGAACCGTCACCGAGATCGGTCTTACCAATCTATGCAAGATGGATGAGGCTGATGACATTCGCAAGTACACACTACTCAACCTGACAGCAAAGGATGTCATCTGCTCCAGTCTGTCCCAAAATCAGTTCAGGAACGTCATGCATCTCAATCACGCGAAGCTAATCTGGGACCGTCTCTCTGAGGTCTATGAAGGTCATCGAACTCGTCATGATCCTTGGTTTGAGGATTACAAGGAATCTCTCAATGCGATGACATTCGAACCAGAATCATCATCATCTCCCCCTGCCTTATGGCAAACAGTGCTAAGGTAACCGAATGCTACCTATCCGAGTCTAGTGATGATGAATCTGGCAATGAATTTGGACCTAGCTATGTTAAACTTGCTTCCCTTGCCACTAAACAACAAAGAGCTTTGGAAAACGTTCAATACATGCTAAATAAGAGCGATGATATGTTGGGTGAAGAAATGGATCAGTCAAAAGCATTGGCTGAAAGTCTTCAGGGACTCCATTCCAAGTTTGACGACCTTCAAGGTCATCATAAAACTCTCTTACATGATCACGAGAAGCTTTATTATGAATTTCTTCAAAGAAAGCAAGATCTTGAGAAGCTAAGAGTGTGTTATGAAGATCTTCAGAAGGAGCACGATTCATTACTTGCTCAACAAATCAGTGCTACTCAGGAAGAATTTGTTCCTCCATGTTTAAAGTGCATTGAACGTGAATCTTCTAATTCTTCACCTGAATGTTCAAATGCTTCGACTGTTACAAATTCTTCACCTGTCTCTACTATCACAAATTCCTCATCTGAGGACATTGCTAGTACTACTAATGATGCAGGGCTGAAGGAATTGTACACGACGGGCATGTACAAAAGCCTAAAAGGGCATCAGATTCTTTGTGATGTGCTCAAAAAGCATATCCTCAACAGAAACCCTAGAAAAGAGGGTATTGCCTTTGAGAGGAAACTCAATGCTAATGGAACATATTGGAAACCTAAGCAGTACCCCAAAACCTCATGGGTTGCTGCAAAGGGACCTCCAGTTGATCCATCTAACTTATCTGGCTTTACATGTGAATCTTCTCATTCTTCTGATGAGTCATTTGACTCCAACTATAAACTGTTCAAAAATCAGAATGGTGAAGTATTTGCTAGATATGTTGGTACTAACTGCAGGAACGGTCCCCCTATGAAGAAAATCTGGGTTCCCAAAAGTTATGTTGAAAGTCTTCAGGTGAATGTCCTCATAACACCACCTGTGAAGAACATGAACCCTAGATCAAATTCTTCATATGGACCTAATTCTTCACATGGATCAAATTCCTCAAATGGATCAAAGTCCTCATATGATCATCATCGTGCTAACCCTTCTGTTTCGCAGGGTAGAGCTAAGGGCTATGAATATGCACATTATTCTTCAAATCATTATGTTCATAAGTCCTTGAAGAATTTCTCTGCTTATTCATATGCTTACCCTAACCCCTCTTATGTGAAACGAAGTGGACTAGCTTCTATGCCACCTTTCTCATATGGTGCTCGCAGAGTGATGAATTCTTTGCCACCCCTTCAGATGTGGGTGGTGAAGAAAAAGAAATAATCTCTTATGCAGGGTCAGGTCTCCAGACGTGCTTAAATCGTCTGAAGAATTTGCTGGAGACCTGAACATTGCCTGAAAGGACGCAGGCTAATCATGAAGAAATGAATTTTCATTTCTCACGTCCTCACACTATTTTATCTGTGCTATTGCTTGATGAAATTGAACTGATGAAATTGATGTCATATTCTTCACTGATGAAGTATATGAGTTCGTAAGATGCACTAATTCATCTGCAGGATGATCAGCCCAAAGCAAATGAGTGGGTCCTCGATAGTGGATGTACAAATCACATGACAGGTGACAAGAATCTATTGATGGATGCTCCTTTATCACCGTGACATCTGAAGCATATCATCTTCGCTGACAAAGGCAAAAGTCAGGTATTGGGTCTAGGTAAGGTTGCGATCTCAAAGGATCGACACATGGACAGAGTCATGCTTGTCGAGTCCTTAGGATACAACCTCATGCCTGTCTCAATGCTTTGTGATCTCGATATGGTTGTTTTCTTTGGAAGATATTGTTGTGTTGTGATCATGGAAGCTGACCATTCCAAAGTCTTCGAAGGCTTTAGGAGAGGAGATCTGTATATTGTTGATTTCTCTACAGGACCACAACCAGCCGTGTGCTTACTTGCAAAAGCTTCAGAAGGTTGGCTATGGCATCGACGACTTGGTCATGCTGGCATGAGGAATCTAAACACGCTTGCAAAGAAGAAGCATGTCATTGGCATTGAGAATGTCAAATTCCTCAAGGATCACTTATGCGGAGCTTGTGAAGCTGGAAAGATGACAAAGGCCAAGCATCCAGCGAAGACTATCATGACCACCACTCGACCATTTGAATTGCTTCACATGGATCTCTTTGGTCCTAATCATTATTCTGCTGTTTCAAATGATGCATCTCTATATGGCTTTTTTATTGTTGATGACTATTCTCGTTACACATGGGTACACATTGTCACTTACAAACATGAAGTGCAGGAAATCTTCAAACGATTTTCCTCGAGGGCTTCAACCAACTTTGGTGTGAAGATCAAGCACATCAGAACTGATAATCGGACCGAGTTCAAGAATTCCGATCTTGATGGCTATCTTGATGAACTTGGTATTACTCATGAGTTATCTGCTCCTTATACTCCTCAGCAGAATGGCGTCGTGGAGCACAAGAAAAGAACCCTCGCTGAAATGGCTCGCACTATGCTTGATGAATACAAGACGCCTCATCGCTTCTGGATTGAGGCAATTGATACTGCGTGCCATGTCATCAACAGGGTATATCTTCACAAATTCTTCAAGAAAACTGCCTATGAACTCCTCACTGACAAAAAGCCAAATGTGAGCTATTTCAAAGTCTTCGGTGCTAAATGTTGGATTAGAGATCCTCATCACACATCTAAATTCTCATCAAAATCACATGAAGGTTGTATGCTTGGTTATGGAAAGGACTCGCACACCTATAGAGTCTTCAACAACGTTCTTCACAAAGTTGTTGAAACTGTAGATGTGTGGTTCGATGAAACTAATGGCTCGCAAAGAGAGCACCTACCTTCTGTGATAGATGAACCAGCACCTAAAGATTCTATCAAGTTCAAGGCTACTGAGGATGTCATTCCTACCGAAGAATCTGCTGAAGAATTTATTCCTGGTCGTGATGATTCCCGAGCTGACGCACCTGAAGAAAATGGTGCTGAAGAAAATGCTCCTGAAGGGAACGCTGATCAAATTCCTCGAAGAAAACCCACTCATCCTCGCATCTCTAATGAAGTGCAAATTGAGAAGATCATTGATGACATGGAAGCACCAGGTCCTCTCACTCGCTCAAAATCTTCACATTTATCTAACTTTTGTGGGCACTTTGCTTTTGTCTCTATCATAGAGCCCACTAAGGTAGATGAAGCATTTCTGGAGCCTGAGTGGATTCAAGCTATGCAAGAAGAATTACATCAGTTCGAGCTCAACAATGTCTGGGAACTGGTCAAATGTCCAGATCCTCGTGAGCACAACATCATTGGCACAAAGTGGATCTACCACAACAAGCAAGACGAAAATGGCCTTGTGGTGAGGAATAAGGCACAGCTTGTAGCTCAAGGCTACACACAGGTTGAAGGAATTGATTTCGATGAAACTTTTGCACCTGTTGCTAGACTTGAGGCTATTCACATATTACTTGCTTATGCTAACCATCATAATATTATCTTACAACAAATGGATGTGAAAAGTGCATTCCTCAATAGTAAGATTGAGGAAGAAGTATATGTTGCTCAGCCCCCAGGTTTTGAAGATCCAAAGAATCCCGACAAAGTCTACAGACTCAACAAGGCCCTGTATGGCCTCAAGCAAGCCCCTCGGGCGTGGTATGACACGTTGAAGGAATTCTTCATGAAGAATGGCTTCAAACCCGGTTCACTCGATCCAACTCTTTTCACTAAATCCTATGATGGAGAACTATTTGTGTGCCAAATATATGTTGATGATATTATCTTTGGCTGTACTGACCAACGTTATAGTGATGAATTTGCCTATATGATGAGTGAAGAATATCAAATGTCTATGATGGGAGGGTTGAAATTCTTCTTATGTCTTCAAATTCGTCAACAGCACAATGCTATATTCATATCGCAGGAGAAATACCTCAAAGAAGTATTGAGGAAATTCAGCATGCAAGATTGCAAAAGGGTCAAAATTCCAATGCCCACAAATGGTCATCTATGCACTGATGAAAATGGTCAAGACTTCGATCAAAAGGTACACCGCTCCATGATTGGATCTTTATTGTACCTATGTGCATCTAGGCCAGATATTATGCTTAGTGTTTGAATGTGTGCCCGATTTCAAGCTACACCTGTAACGCCCCGGTTTCGATGCGCCAGGTGTCTGCTAGTTATTCGTCGTCTTTGCCATGTCATTTGCTTGCGTGTTGCTTTTTATCATGTCATCATGTGCATCTCATTTTGCATATGTGTTCGTCTCATGCAACCGAGCATTTTCCCCGTTGTCCGTTTCGCGATCCGGCACTCCTATGCCCTCCGGCGTTCCCCTCTTGTCTCCTGTTGTGTGCGGGTGTTAAACGTTCTCGGAATGGACCGAGTCTTGCCAAGCGGCCTTGGTATATCACCGGTAGACCGCCTGTCAAGTTTCGTGCCATTTGGAGGGAAGGCCGGATCCGGCGCCCCCCTCGCCGTCCCCCTCCTCTCCGGCGATCCTCGTCGTCCGTGCCCACTCCCCGATCCGGATCCATACGAGGTTGACTTTTCCCCTTCCCCGATTTTTCCCAAGTCCTGAAATTATTTACATTATCATGCCATGTTCATCGCATCATAACTCCACGCATATTGCTCCGTTTCGTGCGTGTAATATGTCAAATTGTTCGTCTCAACGAGTACGTCATTTCATTCCATTACATCATGTTCATTTGAGCTCATCTTGGTGACTGAATCATCGTTGCAAGAGTGATATATAATGTTATCTGCTGTCTGTTAACAGAACTTGCTCATTTGTCATTTTTGCCATGATTGATGTGTGCATCCTATGAGGTTGATGTCTACATGTGTTTTGTACTACATCATGCCATATTTACAGGGGTGTATTCCATGTATTTTTGTTTTCAATGTGGTGACTAGAACAAGCATGCAAACTAGGCTTCGTGATGTTGTTGATTTCAGTCCCTGTTCTGCTGTTATTTTTATGCAATGTAAACTTGATGCTACAGAGAGATACACGCATATTTTGAGATACTTCAGTAAGGATGTTTTGAACATATGGTTATTCTCTATCCATTAGTGCCCCTGTTTGCAATATGGAGTAGTCTAGAATGTCATTTTCTTGCTCTACTTTTACTACAAAATGTTTCCTGGCAGATTGTTTACATGTTATTCAATTTTGCCAAGGTTGTTGTAGTTGATCCTTGCATGCTATGAACTTGTTCTTGCCTTGGTTAGTTCCATAAACACGTCTTCTTGCTGATTCCATGCTTTTCTTGTCATGCAATGTCTTGTGGTGAGTGAATCGAGCTCGTGAAGTAGGGTACTTGCTGTTGCTGTTTTGCTAGGCTGAATCTGTTATTTCGTGATGCTATGTAACCCTGCTGCTACTAGTCATTCTATGCATAATCTGGAGATGTTCACTAAGGATGTTTTGTTCTACATGTCATGCTCTATCCATCCATGCCCCTGGTTGCAATTATAGCTTGATGTAACTTGTTGTAATATTGGTCCAAAGTTGCTAAATAATGTTGCTGTCAGCCTGTTAACATTAAGTTCAGTTGTTGCCATGATTGTTGCTAGTGTTCTATGCACCCTGTGAACTTGCTCTTGCCATGATTATCTTCATAAACATGTATTCTTACTGTTAGTCTCCGTGCCATGCCATTTATTGCTCTGTGGTGAGTGGTACAAGCTCATCTACATGCCTACTTGTTGTTGTTCCTGCCATGTATGAATCTGTCATATAACTTGCCATGTTTACATGGGTGCCATCATATCTTCTGATCCTTTTTGGCTCATGGTCAGTAAAGGTATTTTGTTCTATGCATTTAGTAGATTCATGCCATGCCTTTGTTTGCCATGATAAGTTCCTTAACATGTTGTTTGATAGCTCTGAACATTGCAACCTGATGTTATTTCTGCAAAAGTCTGAAACTGTTATTATTTGCAATCTTGCCGTGTGTGTTTGAGCATGTTCTAGTGATTTCTGGAGATAGCTCAGTGTTCATGTTTTGTTATGCTTTACCTGTACATCATGTCCATGCCTTTTGTTCTCATATTGGGGTGCTGTAGTATGTTGTTTTGATGCTGATGCCTAGTTGCTGTTTTGGACAGCTTGTCCTTTAAACTTGTATAGTGTATGTGTTGAACCGTTGCTCCGTTTTGAGTGTGCTCTATATGAAACTTGCTTGATTTTGCATGTAGTTTCATATTATCATGTTGAATCTATGTTTTGAGGTGTTTGCTTGATGTTTGTATGCATTTTGCATCAATGCCATGTTTAACTTGTTTAGCTCATATCTTCTAGGCCGTAGCTCTGAATTAAGTGAACTTTATATGTAACTTGACTAGAATCGCGTGTAGATCATCTTGGTGCATCTTAATTTGCTGTTTAACAACTTGAACATAAGGTATTCAGATCTGCACCAATATCGAAAATTGCATATGAGGACTTACCAGAATTGTTATATGTTGTTTTCGGCCTCATTTAAACTTGCTTTGATGTGTTGCTCTTGTTTGCATCGTCTCTTGCCATGAGTAGCTTCATGTAGCTTTATCATGCATCATGCTTGTTTGTGCATCATGTCATGTTCATGTGTGGTGTGTTTACTATGTTGTGTGCTTCTTCTCGATAGTTCCCATTTCGTTGCGGTCGTGAGGATTCGTTCGTCTACGCTTGGTTCGGCTTCATCCATTCGTCTTCTTCATGGACTCGTTCTTCTTCCTAGCGGGATTTCAGGCAAGATGACCGCTACCCTGGATCTCACTACTATCATTGCTATGCTAGTTGCTTCGTTCTATCGCTATGCTGTGTTACCTATCTTTTGCTCCTCAAGCCTCCCAAATTGCCATGAACCTCTAGCCTTTGACACCCTTCCTAGCAAACCGTTGCTTGGCTATGTTACCGCTTTTGCTCAGCCCCTCTTATAGCGTTGTTAGTTGCAGGTGAAGTTGAAGATTGCCCCATGATGGACAGGATTAAGTTGGGATATCACAATATATCTTATTTAATTAATGCATCTATATACTTGGTAAAGGGTGGAAGGCTCGGCCTTATGCCTGGTGTTTTGTTCCACTCTTGCCGCCCTAGTTTCTGTCATACCGGTGTTATGTTCCCGGATTTTGCGTTCCTTACGCGGTTGGGTGGTTTATGGGACCCCCTTGACATTTTGCTTTGAATAAAACTCCTCCAGCAAGGCCCAACATTGGTTTTACCATTTGCCTCACCACCACCTATATTTCCCTTGGGAGTAATTAACCCAAGGGTCATCTTTATTTTTAGCCCCCCCCCCGGGCCAGTGCTTGTCTAAGTGTTGGTCCGAACCGAGCAGTCTGCGGGGCCCCCTCGGGGAAACTCGAGGTCTGGTTTTACTCGTAGCTTGACTTATCCGGTGTTGCCCTGAGAACGAGATATGTGCAACTCCTATCGGGATTGTCGGCACATCAGGCAGCTTTGCTGGTCTTGTTTTACCATTGTCGAAATGTCTTGTAAACCGGGATTCCGAGTCTGATCGGGTCTTCCTGGGAGAAGGTATATCCTTCGTTGACCGCAAGAGCTTATCATGGGCTAAGTTGGGACACCCCTGCAGGGTATAAACTTTCGAAAGCTATGCTCGCGGTTATGGGCAGATGGGAATTTGTTAATGTCCAGTTGTAGATAACTTGACACCAGATTCGAATTAATACGCATCAACCGCGTGTGTAGCTGTGATGGTCTCTTTTTGGCGGAGTCCGGGAAGTGAACACGGTGTTTGGGTTATGTTTGATGTAAGTAGGAGTTCAGGATCACTTCTTGATCATTGCTAGCTTCACGACCGTTCCTTTTGCTCTCTTCTCGCTCTTATTTGCGTATGTTAGCCACCATATATGCTTAGTCGCTGCTGCAGCCTCACCACTTTACCCCCTTCCTTTCCCATTTAGCTTTGCTAGTCTTGATACCCATGGTAATGGGATTGCTGAGTCCTCGTGGCTCACAGATTACTACAACAACATTTGCAGGTACAGGTTATGCGATGATCTTGACGCGAGAGCGACGTTTGCTTGTCTTGAAGTTCTTCTTCTGCTTCTTCTTCGATCAGGGAATAGGTTCCAGGTCGGCAGCCTGGGCTAGCAGGGTGGATGTCGTTTGAGCTTCTGTTTTTGTTTCATCCGTAGTCGGATGTTGATCTTATGTATTATGATGTTGTATTCGTGTGACATTGTATGCCTCTTGTATGTATCCCCATCTATTATGTAATGTTGATGTAATCATATCCACCTTGCAAAAGCGTTTCAATATGCGGGTCTATCCTTGGTGGGACCTTCGAGTTCCTTTTGGATAGGGTCGCATATTGGGCGTGATAACACCGAAGGAATCACACCATAAGGCTATGAAGCATATTCTTCGATATCTAGCTCACACACCAACACTTGGATTATGGTATCCCAAGGGCTCTTCATTTGATCTCGTTGGATATTCAGACTCTGACTATGCTAGCGATCACGTGGACCGCAAGTCAACGTCAGGCACATGCCATTTCCTCAGACGATCTTTGGTCTGTTGGTCCTCGAAGAAATAGAACTGTGTATCCCTCTCCACTGCAGAAGCTGAATACATTGCTGCTGGATCGTGCTGTGCTCAATTACTATGGATGAAGCAAACACTCAAGGACTATGGCATCAACATGAAGAATGTGCCTCTCTACTGTGACAATGAGAGCGCAACCAAGATTTCTCGCAACCCAGTTCAGCACTCGAAGACAAAGCACATTCAGATTCGTCATCATTTTCTTCGCGATCATGTGTTGAAGGGCGATATCTCCATCTGCCATGCAAGAACTGAAGATCAGTTGGCCGATATTTTCACTAAGCCCTTGGATGAGAAGAGATTTAGCAAGTTGCGGTGTGAGCTAAATATCCTAGAATATTTGAATGTTCTCTGAAATGGACACTCATCCTAACACTTATGCTGACTTGATGACTTAGATGTGCAACACATGAAGTAACGTTTTTCTTCAATCAATGAAGACTAAGCCTCTAAGTGTGAAGAAATTAATGAAGAAATTGACTCTCAGAGCCCTACGACAATTGTACGCGGTGTCTGAAGCCAACTTTCTTATACGGTGGGTTTCTGTCAGGACCCCGACTCGATGCCACATCGATCCAGCATGTAACACCTCATATCACTCTGCGGCCTCACGCACGGTATCCCCACGGGTGTCGCCTTACCTTTGCCCGGGACCGTTTGCGCCTTTTGGCACACGTATATGATGGTGTCGCTAGCATCCATATGATAAAGAGCCCGGGCTGACATGGCTAGATGTAAACCCAAAGTGGCACTAACCTACAGGGACAGGCATCCATGACCCAGCATCGAACGTGTCGGTCATCAGCAAGTGAATCCAGGCTGTAGCACTGGGCTAACAGGACTCCGGTGAACCGGGCTGTAGCAGGCTAACAGGACTCCGGTATTCATCGCGTGACATTTCCCCAAAGGGACAGACACAGGATCGAAGAAGGACACATGCCGGCCAGCCTAAGTGTTCCGGAGCAGTAGCAAGCTACCAGGGCTCAGTGGAAGCACTAGGAGACATTTCCCGGTAAGAGAGGCTACTAAGGATAAACAACTAGATAGTCAGATCCCACACATAGCAATACACATTACACGTACGCATAACATGCAAGTATGTGCTGTACAACATGGCATCACAGCATAACTCAACAACTTATATAGATAAAGGCTCAGAAGAGCCATCACAGCATTATTACAAACAGGGGTCACATGACCCAACAGTCAGAGCAATCAAGCAACAAGCGGAAGCATTACATGTCTGAGTACAGACATCTATAAATGAAAAAGGCTGAAAGCCTGACTATCTACAACGTCCGCTCAAGATCGTAGCTGAGGTACTAGCTACTAGTCGAAGTCCACGAGAACACTAGTAAGACCGGAGTCTCCGCTGCAAAACATAAATAAAGCAACATGAGTACAAAGGTACTCAGCAAGACTTACATCAGATCCTACCATACATGCATCTGTATCAAGAGGTAATGTGGGGTTTAGTTGCAGCAAGCCAGCTTTGACTCTGTGGCTATCCTGTTCTACGACTACCAGAAACTCTGGAGGTGAAACAACGTACACGAGTCCACTAATCACCACACAATACACTATTATGGATTCATCCCCGTCTCCCTACGAGAAGGCCATCCATAGCACTCACACTTGTCTTGAGCATTTTAGGGTATCCACTTCAAGTTGTCTATGTACCATGTAAGCATCCAAGAAGTCCATAACCGCGGACCCGGCTATTCGAATAGATCATGTTAACCCTGCAGGGGTGTACTTCTTCACACACGCTCTCGCCACTTACCGCCATGTACACGTCATGTATCTCGGCAACCTTCAAGCGGAAGCCTGGCGAGGGTGTCGGCCACGACCTGACTAACCACACAAGACTCTAGCCCAGGTTTATCGCCTATTCGGGTTCCATCCGCAAGGAGATCCGGCCGGGGTGTCACTCACGGCCCCAAACGATGTGAGCAGGGTTCCCAAGCCCACCATCCGGGTGCCACTTGGTACACCGTGCCACGTGTGCCTAGTCTGTCCCAAGCCCACCCTGCCGGGTGCCACTTGGTAGAAAAATAGCACTACCTACAAACACCAGAAACTAGTTGCGACTCCTGGACAGAGACCAAGTTGGTTAATAAGTCGAGAGGGGTCGAGTTACCGAAACCCAATGTGTGGTAGCATCGAGTCATTGGACAACATACATAGAACTCAGTGCTTAAGGACGGTTCCAGTGAGACAACCCACCATGTACTCCTACATGGCCTCTCACCGCTACCTTTACCAAATCGTGTTCACACACTTAACTATCAGCACCAGAACATATCGTAACACTCCAATTCATTCCCAATGAATCAGACCTGACACAACTCTAAGCAATAGCAGGCATAGCATGGTAGGAACACAACATGGCTCAATCAACTCCTACACATGCTAGTGGGTTTCAACTATTTACTGTGGCAATGATAGGTCATGCAGAGGAATAGGTTCAACTACCGCAGCACAAAGTAACAGATGAATCGTTGTTGTCCTAATGCAATAACTGAGAGCAGGAGCGAGAGAGTAGGGTTTTATCGAAATGAACAAGGGGGTTTGCTTGCCTGGTAAAACAAAGAGGAGGCACTGCTTCACAGACAGGTACTCTGGAACGGTCTCCGGAGCAAGACCTATCGAGAAGGAACGGTGCCGGCAATCAATACACAAACATATGCAACAATATGATGCATGAACATGGCATAAAGATGTGATGTTGTTTGAGCTAATGCAACTAGAAAACATTTGGTTTGAAGTCCATTTGAACCAAAGGTTCAAATGCATCTCCAGGATAAGCTCCTATATATGCCATAATGTGTTTTCTTATATACAGCATGTATAAGTTGGTTTTTCATGCATGAAACTAGTACAGATGGAAAGATTGCATTTTTCTGATAATTTTTCATATATGAATTATTTTAATCCGAGCTACGGTTGAATTGTTATGAATTTTTGAAGTTTAAAACAATTTCTGGAATTTTCTGATTTAATTTAAATCCAGAAATCATATTATTGCGCCAGCATGACGTCAGCACGACGTCAGCGGTCAACTGGGCTGGTCCGGGTCAAACCTGACGTGTGGGGCCCACACGTCAGTGACAGGGGGGTTAAACAGGGGTTAATTTAGTTCTAATTAAAAGTTAGTGGCGCTGGGGCCCACTGTCAGTGTCAGGGGGGTTAGCTAACGGTGATTAGCACTAAGCTAATCACCTGCCGATGGGGCCCACTCGTCAGGCCGGCGAGGTCGTCGGCGGCGACCTCTGGACGCGGCGGCGTCCGCGAAACAGACCACGGGGGCGGCGTCGGAGAGCACCGGGGCGTAGCCGGGCTCTCGCGCATCTGGTAGGGCAGGTGGAAGTAGCGGCGGAGGCCGGAGCTCGCCGGAGCAAAGCTCGCGGCGGCGGCCGGAGTTCGGGCGCGAGCGGGATCGGGCTGCGGGGCACGGGGAGGCCACCTGAGGGGCTCGGCGGCACCCTCGTGGCACCGGGAGCGCAATGGAAGGCTCGGTTTGGGCGGAGGCGGGCCGAGACGGCGACGGCGACATGGACGGCGGCGAGAGGCTTCGGCCGTGGTGGGGAACGGTGCTACGGCGCGGAAACGAGGGGGGAAGAGAGGGGAAACAGGGAGATGCTCACGGCGATCACGCAGAGCAGCACAGCGGGGTCGGGGGAGACCTGGTGACGGCGAGTCGACGGCGGCGGACGGCGGAGCCCGAGGAGGAAGACGATGGCGATGGCGGCGATGGAGGCCGTCCGGAGGTGCGTGGCTCGACGAGGAGGTAGCCGGCGACGTGGCGGAGCTCGTGGACTGCTCAGATGCTCTCGAGGGGCGCGGTGGCTACGACTACGGCGAGCGGTGGCGACGGGCGCGTTCGGGCGGTCGGGAGAGAGAGAACTAGGGGAGGGGGAGGAATGAGAGAGTGGGAGAGAGGTGCGGGGCGTCGCGTGGCGTCGTCCGGTCCATCCGGAGCGACGAGGGGAGGACAGGCAGGCAGGGAGGGAGGTGGCGTGGCGCGGTGGCGCGCGCGCGCGCCGGGCACGCTCCCCTCCCTCTGTCGAGGACGAAGACGACAGAGGAGGGGGCGGGCTGGGCCGCCTGCTGGCTGGGCCGGCCTGCTGCTGGGCTGCACAGGGGGGAGCCCCAGGTAAGCTTCTCCTTCTTTTATTTTTTTTGTTTTCTAATTTTTCTGACATTAGTTTTGATTTAATAAAATACTAAATCAATTTATTACCTTATGCCAATTTTTGCAGGAGCTGGATATATTATTCCAGAGCTCCTTTATAAATGGCATAATTTTTGGACCATATTTCATATATATAGCAATATATTTCCAATGCAAATATTTATTGAATTAATCCAAATGGCCAAAATAAATATCCATGAGCTCCTAAAAATATTGTTTTGATTTTTATCTCTGTCCAATATTTTCAGAGAGCAACATGAGCATTTTCTTGGACCCTTTTGGAGAAATTTTTATTTGGGTCATTTTCAAAAATGATTCTGAGGGTTCCACCAATCCTCATTTCAAATTTAATGAAATTTAAACATGATGCACAAATGACTAGCTAGTCTAAGTCATACCAGACTAGGGATGTGACAACTCGCCCCCACTTGAAAGAATCTCGTCTCGAGATTCAGGGGTCGACGGAAAGAAAGTGGGGTACTCCAGTCGAAGACGATCTTCTCGCTCCCAAGTAGCTTCTCTCTCGGCATGATGAGACCACTGAACTTTGAGAAACTTGATGTTCTGACGTCGAGTGACACGCTCTGCTTGATCAAGAATGCGAACCGGGTACTCTCGGTATGTGAGGTTATCTTGGAGATCAAGCGTTTCGTGGTCCACTCCGCGGATGGGATCCGAGAAGCAACGCCTGAGTTGAGAGACGTGGAAGACATCATGAACTCAAGAAAGATGTGGGGGTAGTTCCAACTGGTAGGCAACCTCTCCTCGTTTAGCGAGAATACGAAAAGGACCAATGAAACGAGGAGCCAACTTGCCCTTGATACCGAAACGATGGGTACCCTTCAAAGGAGTAACCCGAAGGTAAGCTTGGTCGCCAGTTTCATAAGCCATATCCTTATGATGACGATCGTACTGGCTCTTCTGACGAGACTGGGCTGTTTTCAAATTCTCACGAATGATGCGAACTTGCTCTTCTGCCTCCTGGATCATATCCGGTCCAAAGAATTGTCTTTCACCGGTTTCTGACCAGTTCAAAGGTGTTCGACATCTTCGTCCATAGAGAACCTCAAAAGGAGCTTTCTTGAGGCTGGATTGGTAGCTATTGTTATAAGCAAACTCGACGAAAGGAAGACATTTCTCCCAGTCCATACCGAATGAGATAACGCAAGCTCTGAGCATGTCTTCGAGAATTTGATTGACCCGTTCCACCTGACCACTCGATTGAGGGTGGAAAGCGGTACTGAAGGAAAGATGGGTTCCCATGGCAGTTTGGAAACTCTCCCAGAAATGAGAAGTGAAAAGACTGCCACGGTCTGAATTGATCTCTAGTGGAACACCATGAAGTGACACTATTCGAGAAAGGTATAAGTCAGCAAGCTGACTAGCAGTGATACTTTCCCGAACAGGAAGGAAGTGAGCCACTTTGGAAAGACGATCAACGACTACGAAGATAGTGTTATTCCCTCTCTTGGTCCTGGGAAAGCCGGTGATGAAGTCCATACCAACTTTATCCCATTTCCATTCAGGAATAGCTAAAGGCTGAAGGGTGCCAGCAGGTCTCTGATGCTCTGCCTTAACGCGACGACAAACGTCACATTTAGCAATGAACTCGGCGATTTCTCTCTTCATCCTAGTCCACCAGAACCTCTGGCGTAGGTCCTGATACATCTTAGTGCTACCGGGATGAATCGTGAGAGGAGATTCATGCGCCTCCTTAAGAATCAACTGCCAAAGATGTTGCTTCTTGGGAACCACCAAGCGATTCTCAAAGAAAACAACACCACGATCATCCATAGAGAAACATCCACCAACTCCCTTCTTAATGTTTCTCTTGATCCGGGTAATCCCCGTATCATGCTTCTGGGCTTCTATGATAAGGTCCACAAGGGTAGGTTTCGCCACCAAGGTAGAAAGAAATCCGCGAGGAGCTATGTGAAGATTAAGCTTACCGAATTCCTCATGGAGAAGTGGTTGGCCTTGCTGCAACATGAGATTGTTGCAATAGGATTTACGGCTTAGAGCATCAGCCATGACATTGGCTTTGCCTGGGGTGTAGGTAATCCCTAGATCATAATCTGTGATCAACTCCAACCAACGTCTTTGCCTAAGGTTCAGATCCGGTTGGGTGAAGATATACTTGAGACTCTGGTGATCGGTGTAGATCTCGCAACGTTTACCAAGAAGGTAATGTCGCCAGGTTTTGAGTGCATAGACTACGGCTGCAAGCTCTAGATCATGTGTAGGATAATTCTCCTCATGTGGATGCAACTGTCGAGATGCATAGGCAATCACATGACGATCCTGCATAAGAATGCAACCTAGTCCCTGTCGTGAGGC
>NC_041383.1:664347541-664354702 GCF_002162155.2 Triticum dicoccoides | reverse complement strand
AGTGAAATCCGGTGGCACAAGTATGGGAGCAGAAGTCAGGCGTCTTTTCAGTTCCTGAAAACTGTACTCACACTATGGGGACCACTCGAACTTTTTATCTTTCTTGAGAAGTTCCGTGAGGGGTTTGGCTACTTTGGAGAAGTTTTCAACAAAGCGGCGACAATAACTGGCTAGCCCAAGGAAACTCCTAACTTGTTTGACTGTTTCAGGTGGAGTCCAATCGAGAACGGCCTTGACTCTCTCGGGATTGACAGCAATGCCCTTACCAGAGATTACGTGGCCTAGGTAGGTCACTTCTGGCAACCAAAATTCACACTTGGAGAACTTGGCATAAAGGCGGTGCTCTCTGAGTTTTTCTAAAACAAGTCTAAGATGTTCGGCATGCTCTTCCTCGTTCTTCGAGTAAATAAGAATGTCATCGAGGTAAACCACGACGAACTTATCTAAGTACTCCATGAAGATCGAGTTCATCAGGCGGGAGAATGTGGCTGGGGCGTTAGTTAGACCAAAGGACATGACGGTGTACTCGTATTGGCCATAACGAGTGACAAAAGCTGTCTTGGGAATGTCCCCGTTTCTGATTTTGATTTGGTGGTATCCTAACCTCAAATCCATCTTGGAGAAGACTGAGGATCCAGCGAGCTAGTCATACAGGTCGTTGATCCTGGGGAGCGGATACTTGTTCTTTATCGTGACCAAATTAACGGGACGATAATCTACAACCATCCGGTCCGTACCGTCTTTCTTCTTAACAAAGAGGACGGGGCAAGCCCAAGGAGAAGAACTAGGACGAATGAAACCCTTTTGCAAGGACTCATCAAGTTGTTTCTTAAGCTTGGCTAGTTCTAAGGGTGCCATCTTGTAAGGTCTCCTAGAGATTGGAGCTGTTCCTGGGATAAGATCTATGACGAACTCTACATCTCTGTCAGGTGGAACACCTGGCAGTTCCTCTGGAAAGACATCCGGAAAGTCACGGACTACCGGGATATCTTCAAGGTCTCGAAGAGGGCTGGCATTAAGAGAATAGAGCTGACGCTTTGCAACTCTAATGGAGACGGTGACTATCTTGCCAGATGGGTGTGTAAGCTGAACAGATCTTGTGTAACAATCAATCTTGGCATGATGAGCTGTCATCCAGTCCATACCCAAGATGATGTTAATATCTGAGGACTTGAGGGCTACAAGTGATGCAAGGAATACAAGTCTGTCAACAAGGATTTCATTACCATGGCTTACACTAGAGGTTTGCCATTTGGATCCAGGAGTTTGGATGACTAGCGGGGTTGGCATATCGCAAAATGACATGTCGTGCAAACGAGCATAGCCTTCAGAAATGAAAGAGTGAGATGCTCCAGTATCGAATAGAACTGATGCTGGGTGACAATTGACAAGAAGTGTACCAAGAACGACATCCGGATCATCATGAGCGTCTTTAGCTGAGACGTGATGCACACGTCCACGTTCAGTGGGGGCTGACTTGACACCGATCATCTTGCATGATGGCTTAACACAGCCAATAGTCTTCTCGGCCTTGGGTGGAGCATAACTAGTCTGAGAGCAGTCACGTGCATAGTGTCCTGGCTTCCCGCATGTGAAGCAAGTCCCTGAGGTTGGACGTGGACCCGCACTGACAAGCTGTCTACCAGTAGGCAAGGGTGGAATATACGACTGAGCTGGGGAAGGCACCACAGAGGATGGCCCCGGCGTATATCCGGAAGGAAGAGCGGAGTTTGGAACCCAAATCCGGCGCTTCTGGGAACTAGAGCCAGAGGAAGATCCCAGATTACGGGTGTGCTTACGAGACCCCTCGTAAGTGAGTTGAGCTGTCTCTGCATTAATGGCTTTGTTCACAAGGGCTTGGAATGTATCGCAATGATGCAGGTGGAGATCACGACGCAACTTGGGGTTGAGACCCTTCCGGAACCTAGCTTGCTTCTTGGCGTCCGTGGACACTTCTTCTGTGGCATAGCGAGCGAGGTTCTCAAACTCTCGACTGTAAGCATCAACAGCCATCTTATTCTGGGTGAAACTACAGAACTCTTCTCTCTTGCGATCAATGAGGGCCTGGGGAATGTGATGCTCGTGAAAAGCCTCAGTGAAATCCCTCCAGGTAGGAATCTGGCCAGCTGGAAGCAAAGTCTCATAGTTCTGCCACCAAAGACTAGCAGAACCTTCCAGGTGGTATGTGGCATAAGTGACCTTGTCATCTTCAGCTACGCTCGCGGAAAGCAGCTTATGAGTGATGCTACGGAGCCAGTCATCTGCATCGAGTGGCTCGATGGAATGATGAAAGGTAGGTGGGTGCAAGCGAATGAAATCATGAATGGTAGCAGACCCTTTGAACTAATGTGCGGTGTTCTCCTCGATACGTGCCAACAAACGGTTAGACTCACGCTTGTTCCTCTCCATCTCTAGCATGAACTCTGTCAACGAAGGCTGGTCGGGAGGATCCTCATCCCTACCATCCTCATGGTTCCGGCTACGAACAATAGAACTTGATGACATCCTGAGAAACGAAAACCAGGGACGGAATCAGCATCAACTATAGACTGTAGAATGTAGGACAAGGAATTAGTATCTCTCGAACTCCTAGGAAAATTCCGGCAGCATAACGGCAGTAAAATGCTCAGGATGAGACATCCTACTAAAAATGGGGTGGTAACATACTCATCATCATCGCTCAAGGTTCTGAGATGGTACTAAACAGACTACACCGGAAGTACTCGAAAACTGGGGTATGACTCTGATCAACCAATCCTATGGGACTACGGAGTAGTAACACGTGATCCTAATAGACGGAAGAGAAGCCTAGTTCCTTAACCCCGTAGTAAAGATAGGATGACTCAGATCAGAAGGCCATGAGGCAAAAGGAGTAAAAAGAGCCTTACGTTCCTTCCCACAATCAATTCCCTTATATAATTAAAGAATTTCTAGACTCATCTTCGACCAGTTTGGCTTGGTAATCCTGCAGGCAGTCAGGCTCTGATACCAGCGCTGTCAGGACCCCGACTCAATGCCACATCGATCCAGCATGTAACACCTCATATCACTCTGCGGCCTCACGCACGGTATCCCCACGAGTGTCGCCTTACCTTTGCCCGGGACTGTTTGCGCCTTTTGGCACACGTATATGATGGTGTCGCTAGCATCCATATGATAAAGAGCCCGGGCTGACATGGCTAGATGTAAACCCAAAGTGGCACTAACCTACAGGGACAGGCATCCATGACCCAGCATCGAACGTGTCGGTCATCAGCGAGTGAATCCAGGCTGTAGCACTGGGCTAACAGGACTCCGGTGAACCGGGCTGTAGCAGGCTAACAGGACTCCGGTATTCATCGCGTGACATTTCCCCGAAGGGACAGACACAGGATCGAAGAAGGACACATGTCGGCCAGCCTAAGTGTTCCGGAGCAGTAGCAAGCTACCAGGGCTCAGTGGAAGCACTAGGAGACATTTCCCGGTAAGAGAGGCTACTAAGGATAAACAACTAGATAGTCAGATCCCACACATAGCAATACACATTACACATACGCATAACATGCAAGTATGTGCTGTACAACATGGCATCACAGCATAACTCAACAACTTATATAGATAAAGGCTCAGAAGAGCCATCACAGCATTATTACAAACAGGGGTCACATGACCCAACAGTCAGAGCAATCAAGCAACAAGCAGAAGCATTACATGTCTGAGTACAGACATCTATAAATGAAAAAGGCTGAAAGCCTGACTATCTACAACGTCCGCTCAAGATCGTAGCTGAGGTACTAGCTACTAGTCGAAGTCCACGAGAACACTAGTAAGACCGAAGTCTCCGCTGCAAAAAACATAAATAAAGCAACATGAGTACAAAGGTACTCAGCAAGACTTACATCAGATCCTATCATACATGCATTTGTATCAAGAGGGTAACGTGGGGTTTAGTTGCAGCAAGCCAGCTTTGACTCTGTGGCTATCCTGTTCTACGACTACCAGAAACTCTGGAGGTGAAACAACGTACACGAGTCCACTAATCACCACACAATACACTATTATGGATTCATCCCCGTCTCCCTACGAGAAGGCCATCCATAGCACTCACACTTGTCTTGAGAATTTTATAGTATCCACTTCAAGTTGTCTATGTACCATGTAAGCATCCAAGAAGTCCATAACCGCGGACCCGGCTATTCGAATAGATCATGTTAACCCTGCAGGGGTGTACTTCTTCACACACGCTCTCGCCACTTACCGCCATGTACACGTCATGTATCTCGGCAACCTTCAAGCGGAAGCCTGGCGAGGGTGTCGGCCACGACCTGACTAACCACACAAGACTCTAGCCCAGGTTTATCGCCTATTCGGGTTCCATCCGCAAGGAGATCCGGCCGGGGTGTCACTCACGGCCCCAAACGATGTGAGCAGGGTTCCCAAGCCCACCATCCGGGTGACACTTGGTACACCGTGCCACGTGTGCCTAGTCTGTCCCAAGCCCACCCTGCCGGGTGCCACTTGGTAGAAAAATAGCACTACCTACAAACACCAGAAACTAGTTGCGACTCCTGGACAGAGACCAAGTTGGTTAATAAGTTGAGAGGGGTCGAGTTACCGGAACCCAATGTGTGGTAGCATCGAGTCATTGGACAACATACATAGAACTCAGTGCTTAAGGACGGTTCCAGTGAGACAACCCACCATGTACTCCTACATGGCCTCTCACCGCTACCTTTACCAAATCGTGTTCACACACTTAACTATCAGCACCAGAACATATCGTAACACTCCAATTCATTCCCAATGAATCAGACCTGACACAACTCTAACCAATAGCAGGCATAGCATGGTAGGAACACAACATGGCTCAATCAACTCCTACACATGCTAGTGGGTTTCAACTATTTACTGTGGCAATGACAGGTCATGCAGAGGAATAGGTTCAACTACCGCAGCACAAAGTAACAGATGAATCGTTGTTGTCCTAATGCAATAACTGAGAGCAGGAGCGAGAGAGTAGGGTTTTATCGAAATGAACAAGGGGGTTTGCTTGCCTGGTAAAACAACAGAGGAGGCACTGCTTCACAGACAGGTACTCTGGAACGGTCTCCGGAGCAAGACCTATCGAGAAGGAACGGTGCCGGCAATCAATACACAAACATATGCAACAATATGATGCATGAACATGGCATAAAGATGTGATGTTGTTTGAGCTAATGCAACTAGAAAACATTTGGTTTGAAGTCCATTTGAACCAAAGGTTCAAATGCATCTCCAGGATAAGCTCCTATATATGCCATAATGTGTTTTCTTATATACAGCATATATAAGTTGGTTTTTCATGCATGAAACTAGTACAGATGGAAAGATTGCATTTTTCTGATAATTTTTCATATATAAATTATTTTAATCCGAGCTACGGTTGAATTGTTATGAATTTTTGAAGTTTAAAACAATTTCTGGAATTTTCTGATTTAATTTAAATCCAGAAATCATATTATTGCGCCAGCATGACGTCAGCACGACGTCAGCGGTCAACTGGGCTGGTCCGGGTCAAACCTGACGTGTGGGGCCCACACGTCAGTGACAGGGGGGTTAAACAGGGGTTAATTTAGTTCTAATTAAAAGTTAGTGGCGCTGGGGCCCACTATCAGTGTCAGGCGGGGTTAGCTAACGGTGATTAGCACTAAGCTAATCACCTGCCGATGGGGCCCACTCGTCAGGCCGGCGAGGTCATCGGCGGCGACCTCTGGACGCGGCGGCGTCCGCGAAACAGACCACGGGGGCGGCGTCGGAGAGCACCGGGGCGTAGCCCGGGCTCTCGCGCATCTGGTAGGGCAGGTGGAAGTAGCGGGGGAGGCCGGAGCTCGCCGGAGCAAAGCTCGCAGCGGCGGCCGGAGTTCGGGCGCGAGCGGGATCGGGCTGCGGGGCACGGGGAGGCCACCTGAGGGGCTCGGCGGCACCCTCGTGGCACCGGGAGCGCAATGGAAGGCTCGGTTTGGGCGGAGGCGGGCCGAGACGGCGACGGCGACATGGACGGCGGCGAGAGGCTTCGGCCGTGGTGGGGAACGGTGCTACGGAGCGGAAACGAGGGGGGGAAGAGAGGGGAAACAGGGAGATGCTCATGGCGATCACGCAGAGCAGCACAGCAGGGTCGGGGGAGACCTGGTGACGGCGAATCGACGGCGGCGGACGGCGGAGCCCGAGGAGGAAGACGATGGCGATGGCGGTGATGGAGGCCGTCCGGAGGTGCGTGGCTCGACGAGGAGGTAGCCGGCGACGTGGCGGAGCTCGTGGACTGCTCAGATGCTCTCGAGGGGCGCGGTGGCTACGACTACGGCGAGCGGTGGCGACGGGCGCGTTCGGGCGGTCGGGAGAGAGAGAACCAGGGGAGGGGAGGAATAAGAGAGTGGGAGAGAGGTGCGGGGCGTCGCGTGGCGTCGTCCGGTCCATCCGGAGCGACGAGGGGAGGACAGGCAGGCGGGGAGGGAGGTGGCGTGGCGCGGTGGCGCGCGCGCGCGCCGGGCACGCTCCCCTCCCTCTGTCGAGGACGAAGACGACAGAGGAGGGGGCGGGCTGGGCCGCCTGCTGGCTGGGCCGGCCTGCTGCTGGGCTGCACAGGGGGGAGCCCCAGGTAAGCTTCTCCTTCTTTTATTTTTTTTGTTTTCTAATTTTTCTGACATTAGTTTCAATTTAATAAAATACTAAATCAATTTATTACCTTATGCCAATTTTTGCAGGAGCTAGATATATTATTCCAGAGCTCCTTTATAAATGGCATAATTTTTGGACCATATTTCATATATATAGCAATATATTTCCAATGCAAATATTTATCGAATTAATCCAAATGGCCAAAATAAATATCCATGAGCTCCTAAAAATATTGTTTTGATTTTTATCTCTGTCCAATATTTTCAGAGAGCAACATGAGCATTTTCTTGGACCCTTTTGGAGAAATTTTTATTTGGGTCATTTTCAAAAATGATTCTGAGGGTTCCACCAATCCTCATTTCAAATTTAATGAAATTTAAACATGATGCACAAATGACTAGCTAGTCTAAGTCATACCAGACTAGGGATGTGACAGTTTCGCCACCACAAAAGTTGAAAATCATCAAATTTGAGTTTTTCCTCAGTTTTTGAAATTCCTCAGTTTTTCAAATTCTTCAACCTGCAATG
>NC_041383.1:664322594-664347213 GCF_002162155.2 Triticum dicoccoides | reverse complement strand
GTCCTCTACAGCATTCACTTATTGCTAATTCTTCAAGTGGACTTTTTTGCTAAGTGAATGTGATCGGACCCTTACCCCCTCTATGCTAAACTCAACCCAGTCTATTCACAAATTCTTCATGTGCGTTCTAATTTGAAACTCGTTCAAAATCTTCACTGTGTCCTTGACAGCTGAAGAAATTGCGAACGGAAATTTAAAACTTATCTTATCTAAATTTGCGGCTTTGCCGCTCAAACCGTCCCGCTTCTCACGACAAATACTTATCTATTTACCCACGATCCTACATGATCGCCACCTCACAGTACGTGGGTGACACATGTCACGTGAATGAGAAGAGCCAGGGGCACATTCGTCCGAAATCCTTGGGCGCACAGTTTTTTCACTGCTGCTATAAATACCCCTGCCTCTTCCTCACTTCACTTTTACTCTGCTCGACCTCTCTCTCCCGCTCGAGCTTCCCAAACCCTAGCGCCGCCGCTACTTCATCGTCGCCGGTGAGGAAGAGCTTCACTGCCTCGACCTCGTCGCTGTCGTACTCGCCCCGGTTGCGGATTTCTTCACTCCGCCGCCGCCGTAGCCGTCTTCCTCTGCTGAGTTAGGGCGTGGAAGATCTGAACGGACGAACTTCATTTCAACACTTCCCAGTTCGTCGTGTTCTTCACTTCGGGTAATTAAAAGTTACATTTATTGCCCACTTTGATTCATGTGATTTTCTAAAAATCTTCAAAGGTGTTTATTCTTCAAATCTTCACACACTAAAACACCTCACATGTTATCTACTCTTGATTCATTTCTCTAAGCAATGATTTTCTTCAAGATTCCTCAATTGTGTGGATTTTCAAATCTGTACAACTCTGGAACCTGAGATAAAGAACGCTTAGCGAAATTCTTCAAGACTCATCGGTTAAATTCCTCAAACCCTCTCTTTTTGAAAATCTTCTGAGAACGCATATGACCTCTCCAAATTCCTCGCAACTATACTCTGTTCACAGGTACAAATGTCCGTTGCTGAATCACTACGTTCTCATCAACTTAACTCATTTGTAGCGTTCCTCAAAGAAAAGTTGCATACATCTTCAGAAACTTCAGTTGTTAATCCTCAGCTGAAGAAAATGGCTGACGAGAAGCCACAGAAGGGAGGAAAAAGGCCAGAGGTCAACACAGCGTTTGAAATCCCTGAGGATATATATGTTGGATATTGCACTCCAGATGAGGCCAAGTTTGGCAAGGAGGACAAGAATCAGCGCAAAGTGCACATACAGCGTATTGAACGAAGATGGGCACGAGAATGGAGGGAGTACAGATATGTTACTCCCAAGTACATGAAGAAATTCGCGCTCAACCCTCCATGCTCAAGACCTCCATTGAGGCCTGGCCAACTGGCGGATCCCACCAGCCTCAAGCGCGGTGAGGACTATGCTACTGAATGGCCTAGGCGCCAGGCCAAACTAGCCAAGCAAGCAAAAGAAGCAGTGAGGAAATTCAATGAAGATTCTGCTGCTGCTGCTAACACTGCTGAGGCCTCTGGTAGTAAGCCCAGGAAGGCTATGCCAAAGAAGCCTGCCCACAAGTCCAGTGCTTCTCCTTCAATGCCCTCACGGCCAGCATCTTCAAAGCCCTCACGGCCAATTCCTCAGTCTGCTCCTCCTCCGACAAAGTCTTCGGCTGCTCCTACAAAATCTTTGGCACCTGTGCATCTTGCCACGTGCTAAAGGACTCAAGGCTTCTCTATTGCCTCAGGAGCATCTGCAAGCTCCTCAGCTGCTCGACCTTCCTCAGATGGTCCCTCACTGCTGAAGAAAAAGGCCACTGCTGGATGAGGTATTCGACCAAGTCCTCACAAGAAGCAAGTCGCTTTCCAAGTGCCCTCTAATGATGATGACGCGGATGATGATCAACTTGATGAAATCATCAGAGACAGGCAAGCAAGGGCCGCTAGAGCCAAAGGCAGTAATGTGCCACTTCTTCTGGATCCCAAGATGATCCTCGATTTCATCGACTTATGGCACAAGGACCCAGCTACACCTTTGCCGGAGATGAGCCTCACTCCTGGTCAAAGCCATGTTCCCACTCACTTCATTGAAGAAGAGAAATGGAAATATGAAGAAGGACGAAGGCTGAAGAAAGCGCAATACAAGAAGCAGCGCTTCCTCAAGGACAATGTCCTCACTCTCACTCCAGAACAACTCATTGCTATACAAGCTGAAATCAAGCAACTGAGTGATGATTTCAATAGGTATCATGCTGATTGGAAGGGAGCAAAAGTATGTTTCGTCAATCTGACAAAGACTTTCACTTCAACTGCCTCTGCACCGGTGCATGTTGAAATTCCTCAGGCTGAAGAATCTGCTCAGCCCACTGAAGAACATGCCAGCACTGCTGATGTCAGTATGGCTCCTGAAGAAAGTGAGAATACAGGGCTGATGACTCCATTCCAGCCGCTGATGATATTGCCAGGGCATCCACTAGTGATGCGCCTGAAGAAAATGAACATGTCAGGGCATCCACTAGTGATGCGCCTGAGGAAAATGAACAAGTCAGGGCAGCTGAAACAGTTGAGCCTGAAGAAAATGCACCTCCTGCGCCTACACCAACTTCTATGCTTCCATCTGCTTTTGATGTGAAGAAGACCAAGGCTGCAGAACATGCAGCGATGAAGAAAAGGAAGGCATCAGCTTCAACAAATTCTTCAGCTCCGAAGAAGATGAAGACTCTGATCAGCTCAATTGACAATCCAATTGATGCCGTTCCCGTCTCCTCAATGCCATCAAAGGACCTTGTTCCTTATGGTGAAGAATATGAGATTCCTAAGGAATCTGATGAAGAAACTCCATCTGCTGCTTCTACAGAGCAGTTGGACAAAGAAATTGAAGTGGATGCTATCCCTTCAACCCCAGTCATTTCCTCACCTATGCCTCAGTTCACTGCTGAAGAGGCAGGTGTTGAAGAAATCGAAGATGAGGATGTGGATATTGGATGTACCACTCCTGTGCTCAATGATGAATTTTGGGACAGTCAACATCCAAACTCACCAATGTTCACTCCTCTCCAAGCTGTTCCTCAGTCCCCAGTCACTACTGAAGTACAAGTGGGATCTGATGAACCACGTGCAACCCCGTCTGTTCATGAGGAAATTCCAGCCACTAACACTGATGAGAATCAAAATGAAGAAGAAATGGCTCAGGTTGCAACTGCAGAAGATACTGAAATTCCTCAGCATGGGGAACCTGAGATTGCGATTCCTGAGGTGATACTGCAAATCACTGACACTCCTCAGCCAAAGCCAAAGAATCCCTTCTCTAAGAAGCCAAAATTCAAGGCTGGTGATTTCTTCGGCGAGCACGTTGAGGGAGTCCTGGACTAGGGGTGTCCGGATAGCCGAACTATCATCATCGGCCGGACTCCAAGACTATGAAGATACAAGATTGAAGACTTCGTCCCGTGTCCGGATGGGACTTTCCTTGGCGTGGAAGGCAAGCTTGGCGATACGGATATGTAGATCTCCTGCCATTGTAACCGACTCTGTGTAACCCTAGCCCTCTCCGGTGTCTATATAAACCGGATGGATTTAGTCCGTAGGACGAACAACAATCATACCATAGGCTAGCTTCTAGGGTTTAGCCTCCTTGATCTCATGGTAGATCTACTCTTGTAACACACATCATCAATATTAATCAAGCAGGACGTAGGGTTTTACCTCCATCAAGAGGGCCCGAACCTGGGTAAAACATCGTGTCCCTTGTCTCCTGTGACCATCCGCCTAGACGCACAGTTCGGGACCCCCTACCCGAGATCCGCCGGTTTTGACACCGACATTGGTGCTTTCATTGAGAGTTCCTCTGTGCCGTCACCGAGAGGCTTGATGGCTTCTTCGATCATCATCAACGATGCAGTCCAGGGTGAGACCTTCCTCCCCGGACAGATCTTCGTATTCGGCGGCTTTCCACTACGGGCCAATTCACTTGGCCATCTGGAGCAGATCGAAAGCTACGCCTCTGGCCGTCAGGTCAGATTTGGAAGTTTGAACTTCATGGCTGACATCCGCGGGGACTTGATCTTCGATGGGTTCGGGCCACAGCCAAGCGCGTCGCACGGTCACGATGGGCATGATTTAGCTCTGCAGCCGGACAGTACCCTGGAGGCCGCACTCGAGTCCGCTCCGATCTTCAATTCAGAGCCGGCTGCGCAGATCGAGGACGGATGGTTAGACACCGCCTCAGGAGCTGCAACCTCTACGGCGATAGAGCCGAACACTGACCTTGTCCCTCATGAAGCTCGTGACTCTGAGGTGCCGGACTCCTTGCAGGACTCCGAACCTCCCGCGCCCCCTCCGATCGAATCCGATTGGGCGCCGGTCATGGAGTTCACCGTAGCGGACATCTTTCAACACTCACCTTTCGGTGACATCTTGAGTTCGCTAAAGTATCTCCCGTTATCAGGAGAGCCCTGGCCGGACTGCGGTCGGGATAGTTGGGATGCGGATGACGAAGAAATTCAAAGCCCACCCACCACCCACTTAGTAGCCACTGCCGACGATCTAACCGACATGCTAGACTACGACTCCGAAGACATCGACGGTATGGACGACGATGCCGGAGACGACCAAGAACCAGCACCTACCGGGCACTGGAAAGCCACCTCATCATATGACATATACATGGTGGATATCCCAAATGATGGGAATGGCGAAGCAATAGCGGAGGATGACCCCTCCAAGAAACAGCCCAAGCGCCGGCGTCAGCGGCGCCGCTCTAAATCCCGCCACAGCAAGAATGAAGATTCCGGCACCGGAGATAATAACACACCGGACAGCGCCGAAGACAACCCACTCCAGCAAGATTCTGCGCAGGAGGACGGAGACGCCAGCCCTCATGAGAGAGCGGCAGAAGAAGAGGTAGAGGATTATATGCCTCCCTCCGAAGACGAGGCAAGCCTCGACAATGATGAATTCGTCGTGCCTGAGGATCCCCTCGAACAAGAGCGCTTTAAACGCAGGCTTATGGCCACGGCAAACAGCCTCAAGAAAAAGCAGCAACAGCTTAGAGTTGATCAAGATCTGCTAGCCGACAGATGGACTGAAGTCCTTGCGGCCGAAGAGCATGAGCTCGAACGCCCCTCCAAAAGTTACCCTAAACGCAAGCTGCTCCCCCGATTAGAGGAGGAGGCGTATGAACCTGCATCACCAGCAGACGATACGGCTGACCGGCCACCCCGTGGTCGCGACAGAGAGGCCCCTAGGCCCTTCACTAGAACCGTACCCCGGCATCGCTGAAAAAGCACAAGGCCACAGGGGAACGCTCCGGACTTGCGACATATATTGGAGGATAAGGCAAGACAATCAAGATCAATCTATGGATCGCGTGGGCGCCCCATGATACGTGACGACAACTGTCGCGCCGGACACAGTAAGTCCGGCCGGGCCGAACAAAATAGACAAAGCTCTTTTGAGCTCCATTGTGATACCGCCCAGTACAAAGGCGCCGCAAACCCACTATGCTTCACAGATGAAGTAATGGATCATCAAATCCCCGAAGGGTTTAAACCCATGAATATTGAATCCTACGATGGCACAACAGACCCCGCGGTTTGGATCGAAGACTATCTCCTTCATATCCACATGGCCCGCGGTGATGATCTTCATGCCATCAAATATCTCCCACTCAAACTTAAAGGACCAGCCCGGCATTGGCTCAACAGCTTGCCAGCAGAGTCAATCGGGAGTTGGGAAAACCTGGAAGCCGCATTCCTCGATAACTTCCAAGGCACGTATGTGCGACCACCAGACGCCGATGACCTAAGCCACATAATTCAGCAGCCAGACGAATCGGCCAGACAATTCTGGACACGGTTCTTAACCAAGAAGAACCAAATCGTCGACTGTCCGGATGCGGAGGCCCTAGCGGCCTTCAAGCATAACATCCGTGACGAGTGGCTTGCCCGGCACCTAGGAGAAGAAAAGCCAAAATCCATGGCAGCCCTCACATCACTCATGACCCGCTTCTGCGCGGGTGAGGACAGCTGGCTAGCACGCAGCAACAACCTCAGCAAAAATTCTGGCAGTCCGGATATCAAGGACCATAATGGCAGGTCGTGTCGCAACAAAAACAAACGCTGCATTAACGGCGATAATAGTGAAGATACGGCAATCAATGCCGGATTCAGAAGCTCTAAACCTGGTTAGCGGAAAAAGCCATTCAAAAGAACTACTCCGGGTCCGTCCAATTTGGACCGAATACTCGACCGCTCATGCCAGATACACGGCACCCCCGAAAAGCCAGCCAACCACACCAACAGGGAGTGCTGGCTATTCAAGCAGGCAGGCAAGTTAATTGCCGAAAACAATGACAAGGGGCTGCATAGCGATGACGAGGAAGAGACCCGACCGCCAAACAATAGAGGACAGAAGGGTTTCCCCCCACAGGTATGGACGGTGAACATGATATATGCAACGCACATACCCAAAAGGGAGCGGAAGCGTGCACTCAGGGACGTATACATGATGGAGCCAGTTGCCCCGAAGTTCAATCCATGGTCCTCCTGCCCGATCACTTTTGACCGAAGGGACCATCCCACCAGCATCCGCCATGGCGGATTTGCCGCATTGGTTTTAGACCCAATCGTCGATGGATTTCACCTCACCAGAGCCCTGATGGACGGCGGCAGCAGCCTGAACCTGCTTTATTAGGATACAGTGTGCAAAATGGGCATAGACCCCTCAAGGATTAAACCTACCAAGACAACCTTTAAAGGCGTCATACCAGGTGTAGAAGCCAATTGTACAGGCTCAGTTACACTGGAAGTGGTCTTCGGATCCCCGGATAACTTCCGAAGCGAGGAGTTAATCTTCGACATAGTTTCGTTCCGCAGCGGCTATCATGCTCTGCTCGGAGGTACCGCGTTCGCAAAGTTCAACGCGGTGCCGCACTACGCATACCTCAAGCTCAAGATGCCAGGCCCTCGAGGAGTCATCATGGTCAACAAAAACACTGAGCGCTCTCTCTCAACGGAGGAACATACAGCGGCTCTCACGGCAGAAGTATAGTGCAGCCTCTTAAGGCAATTCTCGAGTCCGGCCATTAAGCGACCGGACACGGCTAAACGCGCCCCGAGTAACATACAACAAGACCACCTGGCACGTTCCAAGCACGCGTAGCAGTGCGGCCCCAACCCCAGCCCCTGCAAAACGTCAAGACAGGTCCTTCGCGTACACCATTACGCTGTGAAGATACCATGGGCATGGGGAGAGGGGCACGACCACGATAGGCCCAGAATACGGCTTAACCACACTAGGGGCTCTCAAGTGTGTCGTTCTTTTTTTTCTTTTCTTTTTATTTTTACCCACAGGACTCCGTTCGTCAGAGGCCCTGTCCAGCAACAGACCTGCCGAACTCACGATGCAACAGCCAGGGAAGGAGAAAGGCTACAACGAATATCCAGGTGGTCTCCATTACGAGCATTAAATCTGTTTTATGCACCATTCCGCAGCCTACCCCTGGAGGGGGACATGTTTAACAGTCCCATCCCTAGCTTATCGCACCATTTGTATCGTTCTGCACTTACAGCAGTTTTTCTTGAATAATTAATGCAGCACCTTTTTGCTTCCAATTGCATTTCTCTCTTATACATATGTTCATTTGTGACATGTCGCATCCGTACATTTTGGTACGGCTAAATACACCAGGGGCTTATGTTTCCCGCATCATGGTGTGATAAGTCCGAACACTTTCACAAGTGCGGCACCCCGAACTTATAGCATTATATGCATCGGCTCCGAATCATGTCTTGGGTCAATAGTTGGGTTTGCCCGGCTCCCGTGTTTTGGTACCTTACGTTCCGTTGTATCGGCTAAGGTAGCACTGGGAGAACCACTGCGATTGCGCCCCGGTTGAGCTGGGTGAGCGCCTCAGTGGAGAAAGCTAAAACTGACCGTCATGATGAGGCGAGAGCTGGTCGCTGTTCGAGAGGTTTTTTGTGAGTCCTTAAAGACTTATGACGCTTAGAGCGAGGAGCCGACTTTGTCCGGCCTAGGCGTGGATAGCACCCCAAATTCGGCCTTCCGAAGACTAGGGGCTTCGCCGAAATTTAAAATTATAGAATTCTATGGCTAAGTGAGAGTGTTCAAGCATTATAAGTTCGATTGCCTTGTTCGTTGTGTTGAGCGCCTCCCTAGATGGACCCAAATATGGGAACAAGAGTGCTCAAATTTATCCCGAACACCCCAGCACTCGTGGCATGGGGGCTGAAGCCGACGACTTGCCATCTCTCAGATTTGATAAACAGCCGCACAGAAGGTAATATTTTAAATTAAAATGCATTGCTTAGCGCAAATGAACTAAGTTTTCAGTGCACAGGATAACAAAATGCGAGTCTACTAAAATATTACATCTTTGGAGAACTCACCCGCAATAGCGCGGGCGCCCTTCAGCACACTCTTATAATACATCTCGGGCGTGCGATGCTCCTTGCCCTGCGGTGGCGGGTCCGTCACGAGCTTCTGGGCATTCATCTTGCCCCAGTGCACCTTTGCGCGGGCAAGGGCCCGACGGGCACCTTCAATACAGGCGGAGTGCTTGGTGACTTCAACCCACGGGCACGCATCCACCAGCCGCCGCACCAGGCCGAAGTAGCTCCCAGGCATGGCCTCCTTAGGCCACAGCCGAACTATGAGGCCCTTCATGGCCTGTTCGGCCGCCTTGTGGAGCTCGACCAGCTGCTTCAGCTGGTCGCTAAGGGGCACCAGATGTCCGGCCTCAGCATACTGAGACCATAAGACCTTCTCCGTTGAGCTCCCCTCCTCGGCCCATTAGAACGCGGCAGCATCAGACACGCTGCGAGGAAGATCTGCGAACGCTCCTGGAGAGCTCCGAATTCGGGTAAGCAACATGTAATTAACACTCACATGCTTACTTTGCATGAAAAATGCCTTACCCGCTGCTATTTTCTTCAACGCCTCGATTTCTTGGAGGGCCTTGTAGGCTTCGGCCTTAGCGGCTTTGGCACTCTCAAGAGCCGTTGCAAGCTCAGACTCTCGAGTCTTCGAGTCACGCTCTAGGCTCTCATGTTTTTTCACGAGATCCTGGAGCTCTTGCTGTACCTCCGCCACCTGCGCCTCCTGCTTCTCTCGCTCGGTGCGCTCCGCGGCCGCATTGCGTTCGGCCATGGCCACCACCTCTTTCAGGGTCACCACCTCGTTAGTGGCCCCTGCAATACCACGTTATCCTTGTCATTCTTCTTGCAACCAAAATCCTTTTCTGTAAGGTACAATTTTAATAAGGTGTTACTCACCTTCCTTGTCCTCGAGCCGCTTCTTGGCACGGCCGAGCTCGTTCTCGGACCGCTCGAGGTTTTGCTTCAAAGTATTGACCTCCGCAGTCTGTGCGGCAGAGGTCAGCAGCGCAGCCTGCAATCCCATATTGACATATTTTTTATGACTCCTGCGTATATCTTTTAAGATCCTCAGTCCGACTTTTTTCCGAATACCGACCCGAGCATCAGGGGCTACTGTCTATGCGGTACTATTTTACATATATCAAAATTCTTACCTCAAAGCCTGTTAGAAGGCTGCTGCAGGCTTCGGTCAGCCCGCTCTTGGCGAGCTGCACCTTCTGAATCACCGCACTCATAACAATGCGGTGTTCCTATTCGATGGAGGCGCCATTGAGCGCCTCCAGCAAGCTATCCGGCGCCTCCGGTTGGACGGAGGTTGCCGGCGTCACGGTCTTGCCCTTCTTACGAAGGGGCCGCCCGCCGGACTCCGGAGCCACTATGGGATCCGGAGCCAAGTCCGGTGCAAAGTCCGGGAGGTTGTCCTGCGACACCTCCGGGGCCTCCTCCTCATGGAGGGTCCCTTCCCGGGATCCCACCTCGGCATCATCCGTGTCATGGGGGGTGGAGGCGGTCGGAAGAGAATCCATATCCGACGCACCTAAGGACCCGCTCGACGAAGCGGCAAGATCGTCCTTGGGCGGACTGCAGGGTTGTATGCGGCATTAGAAAGACATTGTGTGGCAAAAAAGAAAAGCCATGAAGTTATTCGGGAGTCCGGATACTCACGATCTCGCCAGGGGCTTGGCCCTTGGAGGCCAGTCCTCGTCGTCGTCACTGGTGTTGGCAGAGCAGTCCGGGGGAAGAGTTTTTCCCTTCTTGGACCCTTCGGCCTCCCTCGTTGGGGAGGCCTTCCTTTTCTTCCCTCCCCCCACTGGGGGAGAGGCTTTCTTCTTCTCCTCCTCACCTTGGTGAGAGGAGTCGGCCTCGGAGTCGTCATCCGATAGCACCTGAAAACGGGAACTCTTCCAAGTCCCCGTGGCCTTCTTCTCCGGCACCACGTGGGGTGCCGGAGCCACGTTAGGCGGGCGTCCGCTGGGTCCTCTAGCAATGGGGCCGGACAGATAGTCTGCTCGGCCTTCGCCAGCCAGCCCTGTCAAAGGAAAGGGAGTTTAGATCCCGCATAGAGTCAAACTATGGAAAACAAGCGTCCCATAAATGGCAAAATCGCTTACCTCGTCAGCCGGACGCTGCGAGTTGAATCCGCGATCTTCGGTAGCGGATGCGGGAGCCTCGGAGCCCTTGAACAGCACCTTCCAGACATCTTCGTACGTAGTGTCAAAGAGCCCGCTCAAAGTCTGGTGTTGCGCCGGATCGAACTCCCACATGTTGAAGCCCCATCGTTGGCACGGGAGGATCCGGCGGATGAGCATGACCTGGACCATGTTGACAAGCTTGAGCTTCTTGTCCACCAGCTTTTGGACGCAGGCTTGGAGTCCGGTCAGCTCCTACAAATTACCGCAAGTCCGGCCGCTCTCTTTCCAGGAGGTGAGCCGTGTGGGGATGCCAGATCTAAATTCGGGGGCCGCTGCCCATTCAGGGTCACGCGGCTCGGTGATGTAGAACCACCCCGATTGCCACCCCTTGATGGTTTCCACGAAAGTGCCCTCAAGCCAAGTAACGTTGGACATCCTGCCCACCATGGCGCCTCCGCACTCCGCTTGGCTGCCCTTCACAACCTTCGTCTTGACACTGAAGGTCTTGAGTCACAAGCCGAAGTGGGGCTGGATGCAGAGGAAGGCCTCACACACGACAATAAACGCCGAGATGTTGAGGATGAAATTCGGGGCTAGATCATGGAAATCCAGGCTGTAGTAGAACATGAGCCCCCGGACAAAGGGATGGAGTGGGAAGCCCAGTCCGCGGAGGAAATGGGGAAGAAATACTACCCTCTCATGGGGCCTGGGGGTGGGGATGAGCTCTCCCTCGTCGGGGAGCCGGTGCGCGATGTTGCTGGACAAATATCCGGCGCTGCGCAGCTTCTGGATCTGCCCCTCCGTGACGGAGGAGGCCATCCACTTGCCTCCCGCTCCGGACATAGTTGGAGGAGGTTGAGGTGAGATGCGCGGACTTGGGCGCTGGAGCTCGAGTTCACGGAGATGGATAAGCCAAGGAAGAAGAAGGCGCAGGTAAAAGGGTTGGATTTTTATCCCCTTATATGGGCGGACACAAACATGCGTCCCCACCAGCCTGATAAAACTCGCTTATCCCCCAAGCGCCGCAATAAATGGCGCGGTTGGATTACCCACGTCCGTATTGATGGGAATCCCGGAATAAGGAGAACACGATATCTGCTTCGACAAGACGTGCCAAGGAAACCGCTTCGCTAAACGCGCTGAGGTGGTACAATAAAAACAATTTGAGTAAAGGCTTGGCAGTGGTGTGACGTCACGCTACGAAATACGTCAGCAGATTGAACTTGTGTCAATATTATTCTCTCTACGGTGGTATGTGGCAATTATTTTGCAGAGCCGGACACTATCCTGGTGCTCACAATCTTCTATAAATTATTCGGAGGAAGAACCCGCCTTGCAATGCCGAAGACAATATGCGCGCCGGACTCGTCGTCATTGAAGCCTGGTTCAGGGGCTACTGAGGGAGTCCTGGACTAGGGGGTGTCCGGATAGCCGAACTATCATCATCGGCCAGACTCCAAGACTATGAAGATACAAGATTGAAGACTTCGTCCCGTGTTCGGATGGGACTTTCCTTGGCGTGGAAGGCAAGCTTGGCAATACGGATATGTAGATCTCCTACCATTGTAACCCTAGCCCTCTCCGGTGTCTATATAAACCGGATGGCTTTAGTCCGTAGGACGAACAACAATCATACCATAGCCTAGCTTCTAGGGTTTAGCCTCCTTGATCTCGTGGTAGATCTACTCTTGTAACACACATCATCAATATTAATCAAGCAGGACGTAGGGTTTTACCTCCATCAAGAGGGCCCGAACCTGGGTAAAACATCGTGCCCCTTGTCTCCTGTTACCATCCGCCTAGACGCACAGTTCAGGACCCCCTACCCGAGATCCGCCGGTTTTGACACCGACACACGTATTCTTCACTGAATTCAACCCCTATGACAATGCTCGTCTTAGAAGGAAGCATTTCTGGACAGCCAGCCAGGCCAACTTCTATTCCTCAGTTCTTTTTGACAAGGACAAAGTCTTTGATCATGAGCACATTCCTCACGTGGACATGGAATCTATGCCATGCTTCACACTAGTTCTCAGTATGCTTCATGATGCAGGCTTGCTAAATTTCTACACTGACATCATTGATTGGAATGAAGAGCTTATTCTTCAGTTCTACGCAACCGTGCATATCACAGGCGATGCTGCTGACGTCAACTCATGGGTGTTGGACTGGATGACGGAAAACACTCACTACAAGGCACCTGCCACTGAATTGCTTCGTGCCCTGCCAATCAGTCCTCCACCAGAAGGCGCACGCTGCCTGTATGATGAACCTGAACTTACAAATCACTATATGCTAGTGCTCATGAAGCCGCTGAAGCCTGGACAAGCTCACAGGACCAAATTCCTCGTGAAGGATTTGCTCTATGTGCCCAGAACCATATACCACATTCTGACGAAAACTATCAGCCCAATCAAAGGACATGATTCTTCAGATGAAGAAATTGTGGGGATGATGAAGAATATGCTCTTCAACATCATGCATGGTATTCCTATCAATTACCATGATTTCTTCATGAGGACTCTCGCAAATGTTGCACTTTCACCATTTGAGCTGAAACCTTATGCACCATGGATCATGAGATTCCTCAGATCAAGGTCTTCACTCAACTACAAGGCTGATACACTTAACCATGGGAGATACTTTCCCCCAATTGAAGTCCTCAAGCAGACTATTTCCTCATCTGATGAAAAGGGCAAGTCACCAGCTGTGATCGATGAAGGCATTCGTCCATTGGATGGTCAGTTCCGCAAAGCTGCATCTTATTCCACCAATAATGACTCTGCCGCACATGATTCTGCTGCAAATGCTCCAAAGTCAAGTCCTCAAGCTACTGCTCCACGTGTGATGACTGACCGTGAATTGCTCATAAGTCTTCACCAGAAGGTCGATCGAAATCACAAATGGGTTAAGCGTCAGTTTGGCTCTATTCTTCACAACATGACTTCTACACATAATGCAGTGAAGAAAAACCACTACTACCTCATGGAAGTGTTTGATCGCACCTGGGCAATTATGTCACATCTATATGGTGAAGAAGATCTAAAGAAAATGAGCTTCAAGGAAGACTTTGACTAGTCTGCACCTCCACCGAAGAAATTCAAGAAGGTCAAGGTTCCTTCCTTGATGGCCAGCTCATATTCTTCATCACGCACCACGGATGAGAATGAAGATTTGGACGACACTGCAGCAGGCCCTACAATGACTCAAGACCCTGACAACGCTGGCGCTCCTCCATCATCATCATGAAATTCTTCAGGGGCGTTAGTCCTCAGTTTCAACCCTTTTGGTCATTCGATGACAAAGGGGGAGAAATTTGAGTTAGTCTTCAAGCGGGTCTATATATGGGCGTGTTTTGCTAAGTTACAACTCTTGTTCTTCTGATGACTTTGCTGGATCGAGTTGTAATCTTAAACTCTATGGTGGCTTGATACTTTTAATGTGTTCTTCTACATGCTTATTCCTCATTAATGTTAATGCACGCATGCTGAATTACATCAGTCACCATATTTCATCATGCATTTCAAATTCCTCATATTATATATCAAATGCGTGTATGAATTACAAGATATAGGGGGAGATCTCCATGATTATACTCTTCAAGTGTGCATTGCTTCAAAAGCAAATTCCTCACTATGCACATCTTCAGGGGGAGTTCTTCTATATCTTGCAATCAAATTCCTCAATATCAGTATTTACACTTCACATTATTATCCCCGTTTGAAAACTTAAAAAATATTGTCATCAATCACCAAAAAGGGGGAGATTGTAAGTGCATCTAGTGCCCCTTAGTGATTTTGGTGTATTGAAGACTTATAGGTTAAGGGACTGATGCGTTTGTGAGTGTACACATGTCTATAAGTCTATGAGGAGTTTGATATTTACAGAGAAAGTCGACCCCTAAAAATGAAGTTCTTCAACTAAAGACTTTGGATTTCTGAAGACTCTCTGAAGACTTTGAAAGTGAAGAAATTGGTGTGGCCTTGAAGACTTGGTATTCATTCGAGGAACATGAAGCGCGAAGACTTTTGTTTTCATAGTTTCATTTTCTCTTTCTTGAGTCATAGGAAACACCGTACTATTAAAGGGGGTCAAGGAAATACTAAGGAAAAATTTCCATGTGATGCTCAACTCAAAATCCTACACCTACCAATCCCTTCGAGTGAAGCCATTGGAAATCTCGCACAGTTCAGTCATATTCTTCAGTGACAGAGACGAAGTTCTTCTGGTCTCTGAGGAATTTGTTCTAACTTAAGAGTTAGGAATTCGCCAGTGCGGATTGCCTACCAAGTGAGGAACATGATAGCCCTGAGGAATTCGAACCTCAAAATTCCGACCGTTGTTGTGCTACGCGCCAGCTGTCCCAAAATATCTACCCACCTAACGGTCATATCAAACAAGGGCATTTATGTCTTATCATGTCAGGCTGCTCCCTAGGCTATAAATAGCCGCCCCCTACAACCACTAGTTGGTTGGCTGCTCTGAGAGAAACCGACACTTGTCATTTGAGAGCAACCCATCCTTCGAGGACTTTGAGTGAAAATCATCAAGTGAGGAAATCCAAACCCAAACCTACAAAACCCCAAGTGATTGAGAATGACTGCAGAGATTGATCCTGCATGGATCCGATGCTTGTTTCCTTTGAAGACTGTGCTTCTTCCAGACGGTTAGGCGTCAAGATCTAGAGCATCCAAGAGGAATTGTGGATCGCCGAGTAACCAAGTTTGTGAAGGTTCGGAAGTCACCTGAAGACTTACCACAAGTGATTGGGCGAGGTCTGTGTGACTTTAGCTCAAGGAGAATACGGTGAGGACTGTGTGTCCGGGACTGGGTGTCCTCGAGTTTAAATACTCAGCCGCTCCAACCAGATGTACAACTGAGCCAGCAGTTGGAACTGATCTACCAAATCATTGTCTTCACCGAGCTAACTAGTTCTATTTCCTCAACTCTTTCATTTCCTCATGTATGTTGTTGTGTGCTTGTTCATATCTGTTTGAAGACATTGACTGAAGACTTTCTCAATTTCCTCATCTCTATTTCTTCAGTCTGTCCGTCTTCTTCCCTTGTTATCCTGTGTTTACGCTTTCTGTACTCCTCGCTTGTCTTCATTTCATCATGATGACTATGCTTGTGTTCTATTATGTTCCTTTCTGAGTACTTATTCCGCTGCAAGTAGTTCTTCATTTAGGAATTTCCTCACCAGCAAATTCCTTAGTGAAGAATTCATAAAAATCGCCTATTCACCCCCCCCCCGTCTAGTTGATATAACGCACTTTCATACAACAACATAGTTTGATCAATGGTAGTACTGATTCATCTACGGATGTTCTCAGATGTGATTTGTGCCAGATTTGCCCCATGCGGTACTACCGCCCACCTAGAGAAGTACTACCGCCCGTTATGAGCCTCATACAGTACTACCGCTCCCCTGGAGCGGTACTACCACCCGTCACACGGAAGTAAAAATTTACTTCTGCTCTAAGCGCGGTACTACCGTGCCAACCTGGAGCAGTACTACCGCGGCTAGAGCACATGCAAATAGTTACTTTCGCACCCTGGTCCAATACTACCGTTGACTTAAAAATGACTTTGTTTTTTCACACCCAATCTCATTTCTACTTGTTTCATTCGGTTTTGGCCCTGGTCTTTGCAATAATCCTTCTCGCTCTTCTCGTGTGTTTGTGTTGTGTGTCATAGGTGGTGGCTCCAGTTCCAATACCAGGCGCTTGAATCCCAGCCATGACATGAGCTGCAAGTGGCTTCGCAACCAAGAAGCTCCTGAGGGATCCAATGCCCCACAACACAAAGTCAAAACCACAACTACCAAGATCAAGGAGCCAACTGTCAGCATAGATGAAATGCCTCAAGCAGAGTTTCTGATTCGCAGAAAGCTCAACCCCTATGTCAACCCAAGGGAACTTAGCAGGGGCAATGACCTGTTTTGGACCAAGCAAAAAAATCTCATCTACCTAGATGTGATCAAGGCTAAGCAAAACATCTACGTACCTGTCCAATGGATTGACATGGAACATCTGAAGAAGAATCGGGCATATTTTAGTGAGCCTCTGGATTTGGTGGAGCAGTTTGGCATTAAGGGGATCCTCACGTTCCAACTTGACTTTGACTCGGAGATTGTGGCTCAGTTCTTTGCTTCTGTCCACTTCCACACGGATGAGAAGCGGACCATGACTTGGATGACAAATGGGAAGAGGATGACTGTTGAGTGGAAGGAGTTCATGGAGCTATTGCATGTTCGTGATGAGGGGCTAGATGTGCCCATTGGTGTCCGCCCACATGCCAACCCTAAGTCTGCCAACAAGAACAAGCTTCAACCCTACCTTGTTGATAAGAAGTTACCCAATGACAAGAAGACTTTTGTGTTGAACCCGTTTCTTGACATCATGCAACGAATCTTCCGCAACTCTCTTTTCCCTTGCATAGGCGACAAGGACAAGGTGCATTCCTATCTTGTGGACTTGATGCTCATTTGTGAGGAAGCGCGTCTCCAACAACCTAAACCACTTGATGTATCTCACATCATGTGATGTGAGCTTCAGTTTGTTGTGTTCCATCGTAAGGTGCCCATCTATGGACCTTACTTGCTCCTCTTGATCTCAAAGACCTGGGAGAAGCTCTTTCTAGGTGAAGATTTTCTTGCTCCCAACTGGATTCGCCATGAGCCCATTAAGCTACGCCAGAAGAACAAGTGGGCTAACACCACTACCCGGGCTGAGGCCGAGGCTACTCATATGGATGTGGATGAGGATGAGTTTGAGGAGGAGGCTGAGGACAGTTCTAAGGGGTATGCACCTCCCTCTACTGAGCCCTTTTGGGATAAGAAGCTCAAGGCCAAGGTGAAGTCTCTATTGTGCATGCAGGACAAGGGGCAGTACTAGACCCATGTTGCTCAGAAGGAGAGTCGCCAATGCGACAAGAGGATCTTGAGGAAGATTGGCGAGCAAGTATCGAGCGGGTCCAAGAAGAACAGCACTCCCGAGGCTACCTGGATGGCGAATCAAGGCTATCAGTGGGTGTTAGATGAGGAGTCCATTCCTGCTGCTAAGATAGATGAGGAGCTTGATGGACGATCACGTCCATGGGAGCTACCACATGTGTCGTAGGTGTCCTCTCTGCCTTTTTGGTGTCTCAATGCCAAAGGGGGAGAGAGTGTAGGATTTGCAAGTCTTGTGTCTCTGTGCTTTTGTTTCGTTGAACCTTTGTTGCTTTGGTTTGTTGGTTTGTGTTGGTGTGCATGTGAGTCCAGGACTTATTCTATCATATGGTGTGAGACATATGCCCTCAAGCTTATCCTTTATTGTCTAGTATGTTTAGTAGATTGTGAGCTTATGTTATCTTGTGCCCTTTACTTCATGCTCACTTGCTTTACCTTGCCTCCACGCTTAGTGTCACTTATATTGTTGAAAGGATTGCCTTGTCTATAAAATATAGGGGGGATGTTGATCCTGGTATGCGTGTTGTGCGGTCCAAAGCATATCGATAGAGTGCACACATCTAGGGGGAGCCTGTCTATATTTTATAGATTCTGGGTTTGCTTATGTTTATTTTATATCCCTATGTGCAAATTCCGTATTGTCATCAATCCACCAAAAGGGGGGAGATTGTAAGGGCATATTTCTCCCTATGTGGTTTTGGTGATTGATGATAGTGCATTTGCGGACTAATCATGTGCATTGAGCATTTCAGATATCTCATGTCTAGGAACAAGATGATTCGGCCCCTCGGAGCCTATCAAAGACGACATTTCTCTATGTTTCTTTTCGGTGGATTTGAGTCATAGGAAAGCTGTACTATTAGGAGGGGGTCCGCATCGGAAAGGTTAGGGTGGAATAAACACGTACACATCTGTTGTTTTGCACCACCTTTCCCCTGCTTGTTTGGAGCACCATTCGTTTATCTTTGCCTTTGCGAAATGCAGGCTTTCAAATGCTAGAGTGTTTGTGGCATGCGGTAGTACTGCTCAAGGGAGCAGTAGTACCGCAGGGGCCTGCGGTAGTACCGCTCAGGGTAGCGGTAGTACCACAGGGACTAGCGGTAGTACCACTCCTGGTGAGCGGTAGTACCGCTGCTTCTGGCCTCGATGCTGGCGCATGTGGAAGTAGGCGCGGAAGTAATTTTTTACTTCCGCCCCTACACGGTAGTATCATGCCGGATTTTCGCACAGTCCCAAACTCAACGGAAGTAGTCGCAGACGTAATTTATTTAGTCCGTGCTTTTTCCAGCCCAGTAGAGCCCTGCCTTGCGGTAGTACCACAGGGGCACGCGGTAGTACCGCTCCGGCGGTTCTACCACTCGTTGTCATGCGCAACAGGGTCTCATCTGGTCACTACCGCGCAAGTGGTAGTACCGCAACCCCTTGCGGTAGTACCGCGAGCGTGTGCGGTAGTACCACGTGTCACGGGCTGAGTGATGGGGTAACGGTTGGATCTTTTCCCCCACTATTTAAAGGGGGTCTTCCTCTCCAAGAAGACCACCTCTTCCCTCCCCAAGCTCCATTGTTGCTCAAAGCTCCATTTGACTCCCCCCACTAATCCCTTGTGGATCTTGTTATTCTTGGGTGTTTGAGCACTCTAGATGGTTGAGGTCACCACAGAGCCATATTCCATTGTGGTGAAGCTTCGTGGTGTCGTTGGGAGCCTCCAATTAAGTTGTGGAGATTTCCCCAACCTTGTTTATAAAGGTTCGGTTGCCGCCTCCAAGGGAACCAATAGTGGAATCACGACATCTCACATTGTGTGAGGGCGTGAGGAGAATACAGTGGCCCTAGTGGCTTCTTGGGGAGCATTGTGCCTCCACACCACTCCAATGGAGATGTACTTCCTCTCAAAGGGAAGGAACTTTGGTAACACATTCTCGTCTCCACGGGCTCCACTCTTGGTTATCTCTTACCTTTACTTGTGCAAGCTTATATTGTGTTGTATCCCTTGCTTGCTTGTATGCTTGTTGTTGTTGCATCATATAGGTTGCTCACCTACTTGCATATCCAGACAACCTATTTTGATGCTAAGTTTAATTTGGTAAAGAAAAGCTAAAAATTGTTAGTTGCCTATTCACCCCTCCTCTAGTCAACCATATCGATCCTTTCACACGTTCAACTCGATGACGTCCCTCGAACTCTTGATCCAACAAAGTGTCAAGGAAGTAGATAAGTTCCATCAGCACGACGGCATGGTGACGGTGATAGTGAAGTGATCCACGCAGGGCTTCGCCTAAGCACTGCGAGAATATGACCGAGGGTGTAACCTGTGGAGGGGGGCGTCACACACGGCTAACAGATGTTTTTGTGTTGTTCTAGGCGCCCCCTCCCCATGCATATATAGGTGGGAGAGGGAGGGGAGCAGCAAGGGGGCGCCCCAAGTAGGAGGAATCCTACTTGGGCGCCTCCCCAATTTGGCCTCCCCCCTTCCATAAGTTCCAGAGGGGGAAGGATGGAGGAGGGAGGAGGGAAGGAAGGGGGAGGCCGAATCCCTCCCCCTCCTTCTCTCTTCCCCTCTTTCCTTCTCCTCTGATTCGGCCCACATGGGGGGTGCAGCAGCCCCTGCTGGCTGGTGCGTTTCCCCTCTTGGCCCATTAGGCCCATATCTTTTGTCGGGGGTGCCCGGAAGCCCTCTAGGTGACCCGATATGTACCCGGTACCCTCCGAAACACTTTCAGTGTCCGAATACTACCGTCCTATATATCAATCTTTACCTCTCGACCATTACGAGACTCCTCGTCATGTCTGTGATCTCATCCGGGACTCCCAACAACATTCGGTCACCAGATCACATAACTCATATGATACAAAGTTGTCATTGAATGTTAAGCGTGCGGACCCCACGGGTTCGAGAACTATGTAGACATGACCGAGACACCTCTCCAGTCAATAACCAATAGCGGAACCTGGATGCCCATATTGTCTCCTGCATATTCTATGAAGATCTTTATCGGTCGAACCGTTATGACAACATACGTAATTCCCTTTGTCCATTGGTATGTTACTTGCCCGAGATTTGATCGTCGGTATCTTCATACCTAGTTCAATCTCATTACCTGCAAGTCTCTTTCCTCGTTACGTAATACGTCATCCTGTAACTAACTCATTAGTCACTTTGTTTGAAGGCTTCTTATGATGTGTATTACCGAGAGGGCCTAGAGATACCTCTCCGATATTCGGAGTGACAAATCCTAATCTCGATCTATGCCAACCCAACAAACACCTTAGGATATACCTGTAGAGCATCTTTATAATCACCCAGTTACGTTGTGAAGTTTGATAGCACACTAGGCATTCCTCTGGTATCCGGGAGTTGCATAATCTCATAGTTGAAGGAATATGTATTTGACATGAAGAAAGCAATAGCAATAAAACCGAGCGATCAATATGCTATGCTAACGGATGGGTCTTTTCCATCACATCATTCTTCTAATGATGTGATCCCGTTCATCAAATGGCAACGCATGTCTATGGTTAGGAAACTTAACCATGTTTGATTAACAAGCTAGTCTAGTAGAGGCTTACTAGGGAAATTGTGTTTTATCTATGTATCCACACATATATCAAGTTTCCGGTTAATACAATTGTAGCATGAATAATAAACATTTATCATGATATAAGAAAATATAACAACTTTATTATTGCCTCTAGGGCATATTTCCTTCACATTTATGCCCTAGTCACGAAGTAGGATCTGCTTCTGAGTATTTTTGCATCGGTTGGCCCACAATTGTAGATCATCAGGCGCGACTCTAGCAATGTGTGTAGGCCTTTAATTCGCATGCCTTAAAACCCTTTTAATTTCTTTGTCTCCAAATATTTCAAAGGATGGCCATGATCACCGTTGATCGATTTTTATTAAACATAGACTCATGCCACAAATGTTGGAGATTTTGAGGGGTGCCATCATGTAAGCTGCCTAGCTCATCCCAAAGGGGTTTTAGTAGTTGGTCATTAAATAGAAGATGGTTGATGTTCTCATGTTGGTTACAAAAGGGCATGTGAGGTGGTGATAGCTCGATGGAAGCGCCTCTCATTGGGTACCGGCGGTCCTTGTGTGCCAGCCAAATGAAAATTCTACATTTGTTTGGCACATAGTTTTTCCAGACAACAATGGCCATTCAATCAGTCGACTGCAAACTCTGGACAACTCAGTTTGCTAGCTTGGTGGTTAGAGCTTTGCACCCTTGCATAGTAATTCTTTTATCAGCAACCCGCGAGTTCAAGTTAACCAAGACCATAGTAATGCGCATATCAATCATTTCACGCCCAACGCGTGAGAGAGTCTATTGGCAAAGTTAAGGTTGAGGTTGGGGTTAGCATGCACCTAGACAACTAAGGCATGTTGCATGTCGGAGTGAGAAAGAAGAGTTGGAAATTGTTGCACCAAGGTAGTGGTAGAGTTCGAAAGCCATAGGTCATACAAGAAGGAGGTGGTGATACCGTTCCCGGCCTTAACCGTAGTGATGGAACGGAAGAAGTCCAACCCCTTAATTATGTCACTCTAGACCAGAGTGTGGGAATTGCCTGGAGCCCCAAGGTCACGATCGGTGGACCAACCATATTTAGAGAGAATCTAAGATCTGTTTGAATTAGTGTCATTCTCGTGAAGCTTGGAAAGATGCTTTAGTAGTAAGCATAAGTTAATGTGTTTGAGAGAGGAGAAGTCTAGACCCCCATGAGAGAATGGTGCACACACCAAATCCCAAGCCACTTTACACTATTTGCCTGTAATTTTTTTCCTGCCCAGCCCAAAAATGCCCTACATCGTTTGTCTACCACTTGCAGCGTCCCCACGGGCAGTAGAAGAGTACTCATCACATAAATTGGCAGTGCCTAAGCACCGCTCTAACCAAGATCGCCTTGCCAACAAGAGAAAGCATTAGACCTCTCCAGTCAGCAAGCCCGCGGTCAACCTTGTCAATGATGAAAAACAAGTATGAAAATTTCAGTTTTTTTGTAGAGAGAGGTAGCCCCGGGTAAGGTAAGATTGTGGGAAGATAGCAACAATACACCAAGGATATCAACAATGTTTTTGGATAGGTCATCGTCCACGTGTATAGGTGCGAAAGTGATCTTTTTTAAATTTATGGCTAGACCCGTTGCTCCGGAGAATTGTAGAAGTAGGTCTTTTAGAGACCGCAACTGATCGATGTTTGGCTGGAGGACAATGAGAGCGTCTTCTGCATATTGAAGAACAGAGTACAACAAGTTTTGGTAAATGGGGTGGGAGAAAAATTCAGAGTTGGAGGCTTGAGTGACCAGTCGCTGCGACAATGATAAATACATAGGGAAATAACGGGTCGCCTTGGCGTAGTCCCCTACGACATCTAAACCATGTGCTTGACCTGCCGTTAAGAAGGATGGCCGAGTTGCTAGAGGTATTAAGATTTTCAATCCAATTGCACCAAGTGAAGGGGAACCCTTGGCACACATAATTCTAGAGAGAGCGGTCCAAGATACTGAATGAAAAATGTTGGAAGTCCACAATGGTCGGGTTCTCCCTGCATGGGAGGTTCCTAAACATGAGCTCCAATCTCGTATTCAATTTCCTTTAAGAAGTCCACGACAACACAAGTGTTTCTCTCCACTCATCGGAATAATTTGCAGTGATTTAGTGTGGGCTTTGGGGGAGTCCGCTGCCTTAGAAGAACATTGTATCGAACTTGCCAAGGCCTTTACTCTAAGAATATGTATAATGCAAAGTGCTTAGAGAAAAAAAGGCTGATATTTTACTTAAGCAACGATAGAGGTAAAGACTGGTGCTTAAAAAATTGGTTGTTTTACTGAACATTGATCATATGAGAACTGAGCATAACTTAGATGATTAGGTTTTTTGTTGTGGTACTAGCTAACCATGCAAGTCCTAGACTTGGCATAGTGCTCAGAATTTACTACTAGTAGAATTCACGCGTTTTCATTTTCCGCACGATCCATGAGACAAGACTGTCAATTTCGGAGGATTTTTTCTATGATGCTTCTGTCTTTGGATTCCTGCGTTCCAAAAATGCTTTAATTCACTTGGCGACGGCGACCATAAACATCCATCCATGGACAAACCTCGCTCGCGCCAGTACAAATACATGGACAAACAGGCAAATTTGATAAATTTGACCTGTGGATGAAATCAAATCACAGAATGAACTGCCCGTGAAACTATTTCACGCGGCTGACTTTTTTGTGTGACGTCCGACACGAAGGCGTCACACTACATTTTGCAACGCCTCACAGATAGGCGCTACACGCCTGGCCAGCGTTGCACCCCAAACTGCCTAAAAATTGCTAAGTCATTGTGCAGAGCCTAAGAGCTAGGCGCTGCACTGTATAGTGTGGCGCCTAGCTCTCAGGCGCTGCACTAGTGGTTGCATTACAAAATGAAGCAACCACTAGTGCAACGCCTAGAAGCAAGGCGCTACACTGTACAGTGTGGCGTCTAGCTCTCAGGCGCTGCACACTGACTTAGTAATTTTCGGATCACATATATGCGACGCTGGCCAGGCGTGTAGCGCCCATCTGTGAGGCGTTGCACAGTGTAGTGTGGCGCCTTCGTGTCGGGCGTCACACAAAAAGGTCAGCCGCGTGAAATAGTTTCACGGACAGTTCATTCTGTGATTTGATTTCGTTTATAGGTCAAATTTGTCAATTTTGCCGGACAAACATGATGACATGGATGACACCGAGGCTTGACCGGACGCGCCAGCAAAGCCGATGACGCACGCGCCCCTGTAGGCCCTTGAGCCCAGTCAGACACGGGCGACCCACACGGCCAGGCCACACCACACCACTAGAACAAACCCACTCTCTTCTTCTTCTTCCTCCTCACTCCGGCTATAAATACTCGCCGTCACGCTTTGGATTCCTCTCTTCTCCACACTCCACTATCTCCATCCCCTTCCACTCGCTCTCTCCCTCTCCACCAGGCGGACGAAAAGGAAGGCGCGGGACGCGAGCTGGTGGTGGGGAATGGCCGGCGCGTCCTCGCCGCCCCCGACGCCCAAGTCGCCCAAGCTGCAGCCGCCGCTCCTCGAGCGCGCCAAGGGCCCCTCCGGCCTCGACAAGATCGTGCTCCGCGACCCGCGCGGGTTCACCGCCGAGGTACACGGCC
>NC_041383.1:664212090-664322159 GCF_002162155.2 Triticum dicoccoides | reverse complement strand
GAGCCGATTCGGAGCGCATTCCGCGCGGATCCGTCGCGGGGCTCCGCCGGCGCGCGCGCGTTAAGGAGGGGCAGGGGCGCCGGCTTCAGAATCACAGGCGTCCGGCGCGCGCGATTTTCGGGCGGATTTCGTGGTTCGGCTGGCCCATCAAATCGAGGCGCATTATGTCGTACCGCGCTCTGATGATAGGGTTTAATTCTTAGCGTCTCTTTTTATCTTTCCCTTTTTGATCAGAGGAATTCGCGGTGCCATTTCGCCGTCCTCCCGTCAGTCAAACGCAGTTTAATCGCCGGGGAGCGCTGCTGCAATCAGATTTCGCGAGTTGGCTCAAACCAAAATACTTTTGTGTGCGCGCAAATCCTGTAAAAAATCAAAAGCCAAGAGACGCGGCTGCGGCCACACGTCACTGTAGCATTCACAGCTTGGTAGCTGGACTGGGTAAGATGTGATGGTGATAACCGATAGGACACAAGTTTTACGCAGACAATCATCTTTAATTCTTTATCATGTTCGGGGACCCAGCGGAAAAGACGCACCGACTATGCTACCTCTCGGAAGCGAGAGGGGACTAGGTAGGTTACCCCCCTAACGTTTCCAGGATCGGATGGCTAATCCCCTGTCTGCTGGCGTTTGGTCCCATATGCGTCTGATGGCCCTTTTTTAGGGGGAGGTGCTATCCTACCAATCCTCCTTTTTTAATGACAAGTTGTGGGAACCACAGGGCAGTGGGTTCCTGATTGTGGTTCTGGCGTGTTAGGCCGATCGAGTCACCTGCATACCAAATTTAACTTTGATTGATGTGTTCCTTTCGGTGTACTTGTCAGCTTGTGCCAGCTGCTTAGCATGACAGGGTCTTGCTCGCCCGAAGCACTAAGCTATGGGAGGTGTGTTTCAACTTGTGAACTTAGCTATACCAAAGACAACTTTAGAATTACAAGATGAACTTGAGTATGCGTTGCTCTGTTTCCCGGTCATGCATTATTGGAATGGAGGGGCAGGGACTAGCAAACAAAACCCCAGTAGTCTTACCGAAGGCATCTACTTTTGTCTACCTCTCAGTCTCTGAGGAGCCTTTATAGCTTATTAAGAACCGTAAGGTTGAAAAATGGTGAAATTTGATCTCATTAAAATTAGTTTGCCACCATATGCCATTTATAAGCATATCAGTGCCAACTGGTAAGGAAAACCTGTTTGTGGTCTGTGGAGCTATTGTTACAAAGACGGCAGTGTCATTTGTAGATGAATGAGTTGTGCCATGACGAGTAGGTTAGCATTTTAGTCAGATGTTTGGATTAATCCTTCTTTTTACTCTTGTCATGGCAGTACTTAAAGTTTGTCAGGCAAAAAGGCTCTAAACTTCTGTTTTGTGTCATGCGTGCGTACAAGTAGGATTCAGATCAACCATTCTGAATTCTCCTGCATTATTGCTGCCTAACCTTCCACCCTTATTCTGCCAAATCTCAAGAATTATCCGTGCTGCAAAATAAATATTTATGGCCTGGTCCCTACGTGTATTATTGCCAATTATCATCACCTTTTTAGACTCAGACCAGTCTTGCTAATCAATTGTCTTGTCTTTTGCTAGGTCCGTCTATATGGAGGACAAGTTACCTCTTGGAAGAATGAGCAGGGGGATGAGTTACTTTTTGTAAGCAGCAAGGTACGGAGGCATTCATGAGGTCATGGATGACTTCATTGGCTAAGTCATTATTTTGTTGTATCGATAAACTTCTATAGGATGCATTGACACATCCTGTCATCCTTGTCCCACTAATTAATTTTGTTGTTTGTCCCCATTTGACCACAAGCCTATCACATTCTGATCAAGTGTCCTTTTGAGCATAACCACAAACAACTGCCTCATCTTCGCCTGTATTGGCAATTTTGGCCATGTTAGGTGTTATATTTATTTTGCACCATTGGAAGTTTAGCCCCATTAATTACGAAGTTTCACACTGTAATACTGGCATATATTACTTAATTATTTGATTTGTTACGTGTTACTGCAGTAATTATAGCATCTCTGAATTGTGGTTTCAAAATACAATCCTTTTCAGGCAATTTTCAAGTCCCCGGGAGCAATTCGTGGTGGCATACCAATTTGCTTTCCCCAGGTATGGCAGCTTCATCTATATTTACTTCCATAAATTCCTTGTAATGTAAGCCTTCTCTGGTCATCCAAATGAACTATATTAATGCAGTTTGGAACACATGGAAATCTTGAAAAACATGGATTTGCAAGGAACCGGCTATGGCTCGTTGATGATAATCCTCCACCACTCCCAGTAAACACTGGTATTAAAACTTATGCAGACCTCATTCTGAAGCCTTCTGAAGAAGATCTCAAGATTTGGCCTCACAGGTCCGTGATCTACCATCCAGAGATCATGTTTCCTTCCTTTTCTTCATGTCGCCAATTCTGATTCTGCTCATGTTTTGGACAAATTATGACTTACAGATTCGAATTCCGGTTAAGAGTTGCTCTTGGACCCAAAGGAGATTTGTTTCTCACTTCTCGAATTAGAAACACCAACACTGATGGAAAGCCTTTCTCATTTACATTTGCATATCATACATACTTCTCCGTGTCTGACATAAGGTGCGCCTATGCTTTGCAATTTCTTTTCCTCCCTTTCCTCAGTTTTTTTCCCTCCCTGGATATTTCAAGCTCAAACTTCTCCAAGGGTTTAGAATTGCAACAGTGAAATCATGTTAGTGTAAAGCTGTCCAGACATCCAGTGGTATATGTGCTTGGGTTTACTCGGCAATGGTGCACCACCAGACACCGATCCACCTTTCAACAGGCTTATATACATGGTATTTGTGTCATTGGTACTGAGCCAACTACCAAGAGTCTAAGACCAGTAGTTTCGTTAAAAAATGGAGCAGATGTACAAATATGCTGGTTTTCTACCCTGGTTTCATATTGCTAATACCATGGTACAGGCTCATGTATGTGATAGTTGCGGCGCTTGTATTAAACCAAGGCTAGTAAATTCAGAACATTTTCTTGGAGCAGATGCGAAACTCTGCTGCTTTAATTCTGATTCTCATATTGTTAGTGCCGGGCATATGGACAACTTTTCAAAATATTGGTCTTGCTTTTATTGGTTAGTGCCAGCAGTATGACAGTAGAGAAAACATATTCAAGTAATTATTAAATTATTGCAGATAAATAAGTGTATGCTTGGGTGTTAAGTTGTTTCCTCTCGTTGGGATTGAGTCAATGGATAAGGGCAAAATTGTTACCTATCCTGGCTTGTTAGAATACTGCATCCTCATGCTTAGATAGTGGACACTGTGGAACAGGGTTTCTAAAGTTTTGCTTGAGTTTGCCCATTGATAATTCTGTAACCCAGAGTGCTTATCTCAGTTAAGACACTGCATATTAAAACTGAACTGAACCAGGTTTTTGCGGTTTTAGATTTTTTGGTACAATATATCAATATCTGGTACCGTTTTAGCCTTGGTTAGTTCGGAGGAATTGGTAGATACTGAAAACCAAAGTTCCAGGTCCACAGAAGTGTTTCGCTTCCGTTTTCCACCCTTCTGTGGCACACATGGATCACATGGCAGCACCATAGCAGCAGTTAGCAGATTGGACTTGTGTACTATTATTAAATAAACTAGCAAGGGCTGTACGCTGTAGCGACTCAACTTGTACTTGTCAGCTTGTGTGATGCACGGTGCCGCTGTAGCCTCTAGTCTAGCCTGTAGGTTGTAGGCTTGTTATTGCGTGTGTCATGGACTGATCGGCGACATGGTCTACACTTTGCCACTTAATCACTTGAGAATGCTGATCAATCTGAGTATCCGGGTGTTGACTATTCAATCCGCATTGTGCATAACAAGCTTGAAATATTCAGATGTACGAACAGAAGTAAAATATGGTGGCTTTATTCTTAAATTCTGGTCAACTTTGGTTAGTTTGGTATTTACCAAACCCATACAAAATAATTTGGTATTTACTGAAACTGTAATGTATTTACCAAACCGAACTGACTGAATTAACCGAATGCACAGGACTAATCTCAGTGCAAAAACAGTTGCTGCTGTGAGTAAAAACTAATGATGATTTCCAATGCACATTTTGGTGATAACATTGAGCAATTTTAGGTTTACTTTTTGTAGCTTCCTTGTTCCAATGCATCATAATTCAAAACTTTATTATGTGCTTACTGAAACTGCAAAATTCCTTAGCGAAGTACGTATTGAAGGGCTGGAAACAATGGACTACTTTGACAACCTGAAGGGAAAAGAGCGATTCACGGAGCAGGGGGATGCTCTTGTGTTTGAATCAGAGGTAAGTAAGCCACTTCAATGTTACATATGATTATATGAAGCTACTGCTGCTAACTTGTAAACTTTGCTGTGAAGATTGATAAAGTATATCTGGACACACCACCAAAAATTGCAATTATTGATCATGAGAAGAAAAGAACATTTGTGCTTAGGAAAGATGGGCTTCCAGATGCTGGTAAGTTAATTTGGCAGTGAAAACTGTACCTATCTGTGTCAATTCTTATTTAACTTGTTACAAAATTCATACTTCCGTTATCATGTTGCCCTTTGAAGCTGTATGGAACCCATGGGAGAGGAGGTCAAAAACCATTCTTGATTTTGGTGATGAAGAATATAAGCACATGTTGTGTGTGGAGCCTGCAGCTGTTGAGAAGCCCATTACCCTGAAGCCTGGTGAAGAGTGGAAAGGAAGGTTGGAGCTCTCAGCTGTTCCTTCCAGTTACTATAGTGGTCAGTTAGATCCAGACAAGGTTCTTCATGGTTGAAAATCCTCACTTGGTTCATCTCGTACAGGTAATGTTAAACCCTAGATTTGCAACTGTTTGGGTGGCTAGTTGGAAACATGAAAATACATTTCTTAAATAATGCTGCCGTAACTGTATGGACACATAGAGATTATTAGTAAAATGAAGTTAACTTTGAGAATTCTGCATCATTTACAGTTAAATTTGTTTGTGTTCTTGGAATAGTTGGTTTAGGAATGTCTTGATGCCTAAAAGTTCTAGTTTAGACTAAAAAAACAGTAAAGTTTTGATTTCAACACTGGGGGTATGTCTTTGAGCCCTCTTTTCTTGCCAAACCCACGCTCTAACAAAATGCATGGTGATTGTTTGGAGCGAGAGAGGCTACAAACTAAACTATCAAAGCACGTGCGCAGTAAGCACAGTGAGTTTTTTTAGATGGAGTGTGACTATTCCATTATACTGATAAGCCAGGAAAATCCCCTGCCACCAAAATGGGTTACAACGTCTAGGAAAATCCCCTGCCAGCTCATGCCCTAGGCAGTCTGTATTGGCTGTGAAGCAGTCGGACAGGTAGCTAATTGCATATGACTAGGTATAAGTCTCATGCTTATAAGTCACGGCCAGAAGTTCCAAAACTTATCATCAGTTGGTCCACCAAAGTTTGGACAGCAGTACAACTTCAGTACACCCATACTTTGACAGATAAGGCATAAAAGGAAATCTATGTAGAAATATAATAGGACCAAAATATTCCCATTAATAAATACCACACACTCCCCTAAAACACACACACACACACACACACACACACACAAATAATGAGGGATAAAGAATAGGAGGGTGTGAAAAGTCGTGGGAAATTTCACCTCATGGTTGGAAACATACGTACTACTATTTGGAATTAGAAATGGTATATCCATAATAGCTGAGTAGCTGTCAATAATAATAACATCTGACTAGTTCTAGATACGCATTTCTGATGTGCGCATGGCTGCTGCTGTTGCTTTTTTTGTTTTTAACTTGTGGCTCATCGATTTCCTCAGGAACACTTCATGGCACTTTATATTACCTGGTGCTTTGTCTGTCCGGTGTTGATGCTATGTGGACTTGCCCAGGGGCTCTCATTTCCTCGTCGTCTCCACCTCCATATGTTCATTTCTTTATATATACAAGGAGGCGAGCACCGGAATAACGAAACCTCCCCAGCGGCTCAATCTCGGAACCTGTCTTCGGTGAACTCAGTCCAGTGTTCAGTTGCAGCAAGAAAGAAGCGAATAATAGCATTCCGTAGTTTAGGGTTGCCTCCTAGCCCTGGACAATGGGTGATTTGTTGTACTTCTGCATCGGGCTAGGAAATCTACTACCAATTGTTATCAGACTATTGTCTGTACTCCTCTAAGATCTGTACATATACTATCTTAGGAACTTCCTGGTGTGAGATAAGTTAAGGAGCACAATTTATCATGTGCTGCTGGTAATGCAAGTGTGTTCTAAACCTTAATAACAAAGGGATTATGCCATTTCCTTGTCAATTTCCTTACGCTCATCAGAGTCCGTTCAGTCTGCCTGATCATATTATTCTGCATTTCAAGGAGAGGAAAAAATGATGTGATTTCGGAGACGTAGGATTCGAGGCATACGTCGGCTGCTGTCTAAATCCTAGTGACCTGAGGTTCTTATGGAAAGAGGAGCCATTGTCGTAGAGAAAGCAGAGATTCCCCGCCAAGTTGCAACTGCTCCCACCCCATCCCATTTGCCCGCATATATATCGTGTGATCTGATCCAGTCGCTCGTCAAACATGACAGGAACTTCGAAATAAAGAGTGGAGAAGGGAACACAAAGGTGTCTCGCAAGTAGATATCGTCCCTGTCAACGTCTGTACTCGTATGGATGAGGTTCGTGTACGCCTCCAACCACTTTACACATTTTATTTCGAACTGATAGCAGCTTGTGTATGCGTGCGTGGATAGGATAATGTATGTATAGTCTGTGAGCGTACACGGCAAGAAGAATAGCTTGCCCACCCGAGTTCAGTCCTAGGGTTCGTGCCTATCTTCTCCTGCCCACTAGGGTTCGAACATAAGATCAGACCGGGGTGTTCGTAAACTAAAATAAACAGCACTTCTCTGTAAAGTAATATAAGAGTGTTTAGATCACTAACGCTTTTATATTACTTTACGGATGGAGTATTTGTCTTTTTTTTAAACTCTGACTGTGTGAGTTGACAAATACAGATGCTCGTTATTAACCACCCGGCACCCTTTGAAGAGATTTACTGACTAAAAAAGGGGGCATGTATATACATCACAAATAAAGAGCACGCACTGAATATTGACAAGAGAAACCACTGAGCAAGTGAAATTTCCCACCATCTAATCAAGAGTTTATTTCCTGTTCCCTTTTTCTTTGTCCACTGTACCTTGTGAACTGAAGGAAGACAAGAAGTTTTGAAGGCACAAACAAATGTTTCATTCTAGAGAATGGAAAAAAGAATACAAATCTTGTGTCTAGACATTTCAGGAGAATCTGTTTACACTAAACAAGCAGGGGCTGCTAGTGCTAGACGGTCTTGGCGGCGACGGATTTGCAGATGGGGCACCAGTTCTTCTGCCGGAGCCAGTGCTGTATGCAGGCGATGTGGTAGTAGTGCTTACACGCCATGTTCCCCACCTCCTCACCGCCTGAGTACTCCTCCTGGAAACAAAATTACATCACATGTGTCAGATCACACACGAATCCTGAAAATTTAGTTTTGCAGTAGTGATACTGAAACTCTGCATATATATGAACTTTACCTGGCATATGCTGCATTTTCTGTCGCAGTCTTGGTGTGTCTCTGGGGCTGTGGGCGTGTACAGGCTTCGTTTCAGGCACTTGTACAACGCGTCCTCCGAAAGCCCGGTGTTCACCGTGCCGATCCGGTCACCCAACGCGAGCAATTCCTGCAGAATCAAGTGTCAGATGATGATCCAAAAAACAGGCAGAAACAATGCATCCCAAATGTGCAACTAAGAGGAAACTTTGGATGGGATCATACCTCGTAGGACATGCCATCGATGTCCATCCTCATCGCTCGGTGCCGATCGCTGAGCATGAAGTAGTTTTCCAGCTGCAGCGTAATTTCACGGTTCAGATACATTGTTTTTACAGTTCACCAAGTTTTTGGGATGATCATGATGTGGTGAGTGACAGAGTTGTGCCATTTTACCTCTTCGCTGCCCTCGACGTCAAAGCGCCAGTACCCGCTGGAGTCCTCGGCGCCATCCTGCAGAGACGACCCTCCCTGGAGACTACCCCTGTACCTCGCCAAGAACCCAGAGATGAACCCTTCGGTAGGCGCCTGCTCCCTTGCTGCCCGCTGCCCAACCATCACCGGGTCATCCGAATTCCCCCTGGCACCACCGCCACCACCGGTGTCCCTCCTAGGCACCCTGCGACTACCTCCTGCGCTTTCGCCTTCATCTGCCTTCCTTATCCTGGAAGCGGCACAACGCGTCGGCCTCGAAACCGCTGATGACCGGGTGGCGCCACCACCAGAAGAACTGGCACTGAATCCACCGGACGATGACGATGGGCTGCTCATCTCCCTGGCCAGCGACCGCTTCCTCGACGCGTTCACCCTGTCCTTGAGGCGCGCCAGCAGGTCACGCCCGGCACCGGGAGCCGCCGCCTCTCCCGTCCCGTTGTCGGTTTCGCTACAGGGCCCTGCTGGATTGCTGCTTCCCTGTGGAGGTTTCCTGACAGGTTGTGACCTCCGGGGGGTTGGTGCTGCTTCCTTGGCTGCTGCTGAAGCTGCTTCCCTGTGGCTGTGCATTGGCCGGCCTTTGTCTGCCGAATGCCGGGTGCCGTTGCAGCCATTGCGCGAGCAGCAAGCGCCGGCCTTGCGGCGGGAGCTGTCCTCCCTGAAGAGAAGGATGGATCCCCCCTTGGTGAAGAGGAGGCCGCCGACCGTCCGTCGTCCCATGTGTTCATCCATGCTAATTGATTAGAGATGATCACCTGAGACTGAAAATCAGATATGTTTGTTAGAACAGATTAAATCAGTCAGGCCACGATTCAACTGTCAGTTGAGTCGATTCTTCTTCACCTAAAAAAGAAAGATTCTGAACATATAGGAATGGTGAACTGTCCTACTCCATGACACTGTCAAGTCTCATGTGCAATGAGAGATGACACGGATACTGTCCGTACGACACAGCAGCAAAGCTGCCAAAGATTTAGCAGGCGCGCGTAATAGGGGGCATGTTGTGGCCATATGACTAATAACTGAAAAACGTACGGCACCAACATCAACACGTACTATAATAGTATGACTAACAAAATTGGTTGTTTCAGTTAGGTGTGGCCGTGTGGTGGCCCTCCCTCCATGTAGGCCTACCTATAACAGAAATTTCTTAGGCAGACAAACAAACATTTAGTACTGTACATGAGAACATATAAGCAGCTGTATTGGCTAGGTGCCACCTGGTTTTCAAAGGCAGGTGTGTTTTCACCGTACCAAGGCGACTTTTCACCCTAAGGCAAGCAAACCATCTCCCTTGTGCCTCGACCAAATGAAGATGTTAACAGTTCATTCGAAAGAAGAAGAAGAAGGAAAAAGGATGAAGATATTAACTGCAACGCGCTGCCTTCACGTTAAAACCATCTCCTTCTCTTTTTATCCTGAATCGAAGCTAGTATGTAGTATCGGTTTTTCTGTGAGGTCAAATCGCTAATACCCACCCTAGCACGTCACAGAGTACTACTGTATCTGAACCGAAAGGTGTACTGGTTCTCCTCTCCTTTCGGGAATCGGACGGAAGGGGAGGCAGTTGACGCGTACGGGCTACACAGAACACAACACTTGGTGCCATGGCATGGCACCCCCCCTGCCACAGGATAGTTGAAACAGTATCGACGCCGGCCTTGGTCCATCCCAAGGAGAAGTATTAAAAAAACAAGGTAGGAAATCGTTGGGTTCCAGAGCATCCAGGCAAAGCAACCGGCAGGAGGAGCAGGCGGGGAGGGAGAGGAAGAAATCAATCAAGAGGAGAACCCAACCGAACCTTCCTTCCATGGCGCCTCAATCACTGGAGGCGGCAATCGAAGGTCGATCAATATCAAACAAAATAGAACGAAGAGCGAGACGATTTTAATCTAAGAATCCGTTGGATCGATCGCCTTCTCCTGCTCTCCTGAATGAATGAATCCAAGAGATGGATTAACACGCACAAACATGGACCGGTTCTTCAGACTAGAGGGAGGGTGAGAGTGAGACGGACAGGAACAGAAACCAGGGGGATTAACATGATCAAACGCAGCATATGAACAGATTACGGGAGGAGGAAGAAGATACGGGCAGGCAAGAGGCAACCAACCTTCCTTGTTTGTGCAGCCCGCCTTCCCCTGTTCGGGCTCCCCTCCAATGAACCAGGCCGGGACGGAGACCGGATTAAATTCCTCGACCTCGAGGGAGAAGGGGAGAGAGCGAGGGAGGGGAGGGAGCCAGGGGTGAGAAGAACCAGTGGAGTTCTTATATATAGATGCCGAGAAACCACGCACACACACGGAGAGAGACGGGGGCAGAGAGAGAAGGGAACGGCGAACGGGGAGAAGCTTGAACCGAAGGGCAACGCAACAGAGAGAGACCGGGGAAGAGGAAGGCGGCCGTGGCGGGGCGGGGGCGGGGGCGTGCGACCCACGTCGGATCCGATCCGGGCCGTCGGATGGGGCGGGAGAGTAGGATCGGACGGGTCAAGCGAGGGGGGAGAGATGCCCGGCGCGGGGCCCGCTCCAACGGAACGAGCCCCACCACCCGATCTGTCCTGCCGGACTGCCTGCCACCGGGGCGCGTGGGCCGGCTGACTGGTGGGCCCGCCGCGCCGGCCCCCGCGATTTTCGTGAGGCAGATCCCGGCGTTTCCTGCGTTGGTTTGGGATGTACTCCTCTTTGTTTTGGAGCGCAAATTAATTAATTATTATTCCGCGTATCTCCTCTGATGAGATTTTTTATCTTCTTGCCGGATATCTCCTGCTAAGAGTAACAGTAGATTTCGCTGAAACTATCGCTCGTTAAGATCCGTTTTTATTTCGTGGGGATTTGCAGAAATCCATTTCGAGAGTCGTATGATTCAACAAGATTTCAGTGTTCTAAATTGGATTTGAGTGTGCTCTGCGAATGCTCTTTTTTTAGGCTAAAAAAAGTGTGCATGCGCGGTGTGGTCAGCATGCTAGTTAAGCTATAGTAGAAGCTTTTTCTCAAACAAGTAAATAAATTAAGGTATAGAGGCGTGCCACATGGGAGAAATATGCATGCGTTCCTTGCTATATTCCGTTCTGGGGTGGTGTGTCCCATGTTGGCAAAGCGGAAATTTGTTGAGCTAGCTACTAACTTTTTCTGTGGTGCCGATCACTTGGATGATGATGATAAACTAGTTATTTGTTTAGGACGAGCCGAACCAACTTGGCCGTGGCTGTAAAGTGTAAAGCACCATGTCCATGCCATGCATGCTTAATCTTTCTTCTCAGTACAACTAGCCACTTTATCCCTCTGTTTTCTTGTCACCAAAATTAGAGCGTGGAAAGGCAATTCGATCGTATTTGCTCGCTGAAATTCGTACAAATCCGATATGACATATCGTATCGGTACTGCCAACCGAAGGATGACAACAACTGAGCTTTCACTTGGACGCACGCATCACTCGTACTATTATGTAATAAACTGACCCTAAGTAATTATCTGCAAAAGATATTCTAACCCTGATCGCGCAAGCGACCGATGTGGACCGAATCTTCCAGGAAATAAACGGATAACTAATTAACCGGCAGTCGCTGGATTCTCCAGATGGAGGTTGCCAGGGGCAGGGAAAGGATCCGGACCTTTTTCGTGTCAACTAGTTTGTGGCTCACGTCTCCCTCTGACTTTTTTTTAAAATCAGTACAGACACAAGCGCTTATACATACATACATACACTCACCTCTATGAACGTACACGCGCACATTCTATTCCTATGAGCGCCTTCGAAAGACTGAGCCGGCATGTCATCTTGAAATTTACGAAGTCACCGTAGGTGCCTCGTCGTCGACGAAAACGCTTCCTCCCATTAAAAGCGCATCGCCGGAAATCCTAAAATAAATTCAGGAATAATGCGAGCACCAGGACTTGAACCCTGGTGGGCTGGAGATACCACTGTCCCTCTAACCATCCAACCACTGATTGGTTCGCGCATCTCCCTCTGACTTACACGGTACAATTTTGCTTGCAGATCGTTCTCATACTTACGGGCAAGATACGTACATACGTGGCTGGCATAGACGACTGCATAGAGTTAATATGTTTTTAAAAAAGGTATCATGGGAAAAGCGAACCAACCTGTGGTTGGATGGTTAGAAGGACTGTGGTATCCCCAGCCCACCAGGGTTCAAATCCCGGTGCTCGCATTTATTTCTGGATTTATTTCAGGATTTTCGGCGATGCGCATTCAGTGGGAGGAGACGTTCCCGTCGACGACGAGGCGCTTATAGTGACTTCGTAAATTTCAAGATGATATGTCGGCTCAGTCTTTCGGAGGTGCTCATAGGGATAGGGTGTGCGTGTGTGCGTTCATAGGGGTGAGTGTATGCGCGTGTATATGAGCACTTGTGTCTGTACCGATGTTCAGAAAAAAAGGTACCATGGAAAAAAAAGAACTTGAGAAAAGATAGGAACAAATAATTTAGTTAGTAGTATTACTTTTATTGGAACAGCCTAAATTTAGAGTCAAAATGGTGAGTGATAATCTCACCGTATATCCCTCTCAAGATAATGATCTCACTGTCATGAACTCATGAATATTTAAGTGCGCAAGGACGCAAAGAACTGGTCAATACATTATTATTTTTTGTACTTCTGAAAGAAAAAGGGTCTTAAAAACAGGGGAGAACTGTTTGAGCAAAATCAGGATGTGTACATGCATGATATGTAATGGTTCTTCTCCCCTTTATCTTTTGTTTGGTGCAAGCTACTTCCACCTTATTAAAAGTTGAATATGTTCGTGCATGTAGTGTGTGTGTGGCCGGCTTGGAGTTGGGGTTCGAGTGAACCGTGCCACTAGCAGCATTAGTGCGATGATGATGTGGTGCAGTGCGTGCAGGCCGGCCGCCGGAAAGGAAAGGCGACCCGGCCGGGGAAAAGGTGGCCGGCAGTTGACGTACGGGGGCTGCTGGCCGGTACCCTAATCTAACTCCTCTGCTTTTTCCATGTTGATTTGCTGCCTTTGTTGGGCAAGTGAGTTGACATGAAGATAGGCAGGCAGAAGTAAACATATGGAGTCGCGATAACACGGGAGATATCAGCAGATGACACGCGCGGCATGCGTGTGTGCTCTGCGGTGGTCAAACGGCGACGCCGTGAGGGGACAGTTTAGGGCGTGAGCAAGCACCATTTGCAGGAGATTCTTCGACTTTCGTTTCAAGTCTCACGGCGGCTACATGAGTCAACTCAAGGGAATGGACAAATCGGGCACCGAGCTGCTGTTGTTGTTGCTGGAATAGGCAGGGAAAGTGGCTTGATTCGGAGATCTAACCATGTCTTAGTGGAGGCGCTAATTTTTTTTGGAAGAAACTTTCAATTTATTGGTCAACTGCCATGACATAGAGAACACAAGAAGTAACAAAAAAAAAAACAATAAGGTCTATGGTGTAAGGGAAAGTGCCACTCACCAAAAAAAAAACCCCGCGCACAATCTGAGCCCAAGAACACTACGGCGCTAGAAGTAACAGTCATCTCATGACCAACGATCAGCAAAGCGGTAGTAGAGGAAGGAAGAAGAGTAGGTGATGTTCGCCAATTTCCGTAGCTATAGCTTGTACCTCCTCACGGTGTGATGCCCCGGGGTAGGCCTATGATAAGGATTCGGCCCAACAAGCTCAACGACCCAGTAGTCAACAGGAAATCATTTGGTTGGGCCAGACCAGTGAAGCCTATTCGGTTGGGCCGAACTGGTAAAGCCTATCCGGCTGAACACCATGAAGCCTATTCGATTAACCACCGTAACATCCATTCGACTAGACCAGGACATGCTCAATCGAGACGAACGTTACCCACAACACCATCAAGACAACGACGTGGTAACTCTACCCGCAACTGCCATCATTTTATGGTTGTTATTACATCATGGCTCTCATAGCCCTTGTAACTCCACCTTCTCACCGTAGTACATAAGGTGAAAAGGGTGCGAGACATAGACATGTTCACTCAAGTCTATAGGCTAGACAAATCCTTTGTAATCACTCGATTCACACAAGAGAAAAAACATCCAAGCAGAAGTAGGGTGTTACCCATAGAATAGGGGGTTGAACCTGGGTAAAACCTCCACTATGTGAAAGCCCATACCTACATCTTTCACGTAATGGTACACACAATCTGCTCTGCCCTAAGCCGTCCGCCGATGACTGGGATGATTGATGGGGAACGAAGCATGAAAATAAAAAAATCCTACTAAAACCCAAGATCAATCTAGGAGATGCATAGCTACAAGAGGAGAGTGTGTCTACATACCCTTTGACACAAGTTTCCTCTCCAAAAACCAGTTTACTACATGTCCACTGTCTTAACTCCATGCAAGTCACGGTACCCGCATTATCAAAAGATAGCATACGCGGTGTTCATGGCATCCCGGAAGCCGCGACACTATTTTCAAGAGTGTTCAATAACAGTGGCATCCGAAGTATCTCTTAATGATATTATAAACAACCGTGACGCAACGGGCCGGATTGCCAAATGGGCCATCGAGCTCCTCCCGTTCGACATAACTTACAAGCCAAGGCGAGCTATCAAGTCGCAGGTTTTAGCCGACTTCATCGCCGAATAGACTGAAGCCGAGCTCCCTAAAGAGTACGACGCATACTCCAACTGGATCATGCACTTCGACGGCTCCAAAATGTTGGCTGGCCTGGGGGCTGGCGTCGTTTTGACGTCCCCAACCGGAGATACAGTCCAATACGTACTTCAGATAATGTACACGGATTCCAACAACGCAGCCGAATACGAGGCCCTTCTACATGGTCTCCGGATGGCAGTCTCCATGGGCATTCATCGCCTAGAGGTCCGCGGGGATTCAAACCTCGTGATATCCCAAATAAATGGAGACTTTGACGCCAAGGATCCGAAAATGGCAGCTTACTGCAAGGTCTTAAAGATGTCAGCTCGGTTTGAGGGGCTCGAATTTTATCACATAGCCCGGGAGAATAACCAGGCAGCAGACGTGTTGGCACGCATTGGCGCCAAGCGCGATGCCGTCCCTCCCAACATCTTCCTAGAGAGGCTGTTCAAGCCATCCGTATCATGGGAGGGAGAGTCCGGAAACAATAGCCTGGACACAACCACACTGCCCCTCACCAAACACTCTGACACAGTTGGTGGCTCCACCAACGAAACAACACTGTCAGCCCACACAATAATGGCAGTCATTGCCCCGTGGACAGAACCATTCCTAGCCTACCTAACTAGGCAGGAACTTTCCGAGGACCAAAACGAGGCCCGCTGCATAGTGCGGCAATCTAAAGCCTACAAAGTCCACGAGGGAGAGCTTTATAAGAAATGCACAACCGGAGTCCTTCAAAGGTGTATCTTCGAAGAGGAAGGGCGAAACCTTCTGGCTGAAATTCATGCCGAACTCGGCGGGCACCACGCCGCAGCCCGGGCCCTTGTAAGCAAGGCCTTCCGTACCGGATTTTATTAGCCAATGGCCCGGGCAGACGCTCAGGACTTAGTGCAGCGATGCGTCGGTTGCCAATTATTCGCCAACCAAAGCCACATGCCGCCTACCGCCCTACAAACTATACCCATTACCTGGCCTTTTGTGGTCTGGGGACTTGACATGGTCGGACCCCTTAAAGGAGGAACCCATAAGCAAAAATATCTACTGGTCATGATGGACAAATTCACCAAATGGATAGAGGCCAAGCCTGTAAAGACGACCGAATCCGGACCGGTGATAGACTTCATATCCGGGGTCGTACACCGTTACGGCGTCCCCCACAGCATCATAACTGACAATGGCACAAACTTCACAGCCGATGAAGTTAAACTCTGGTGCAAAAACATGGGCATTAAGCTCGACTACGCTTTAGTCTATCACCCTCAAACCAATGGTCAAGTCAAGCGAGCTAACGGTCTCATTATGAGCGGCATCAAACCCAGACTAGTGCGATCCCTCAAGGAATCTAACACGCACTGGGTAGAGGAGCTTGACTCCATACTTTGGGGGCTGCGGACCACGCCGAATCGCACTACCGAATTCACACCATTTTTTAGGTATACGGCGCAGAGGCAGTACTGCCATGCGACATAATTCATGACTCACCTCGAGTGCGCATGTACGAAAAAAGAGAAGCCGAGCTCGATCGGCATGACAGCTTGGACGCATTGGAGGAGGAGCGCGACATGGCAAAAGCTCGTTCCGCATTCTATCAACAGCAGGCTCGAAGATATCAAAGCAGAGAAGTACGGGCCAAAACTTATAACGTTGGCGAACTAGTTCTACGCTTGCCGGACAAGAAAAAGGATAAACTAAAGCCCAAATGGGAGGGTCCCTTCATAATCGACCAAGTACTGACTGGTGGAGCGTACCGTCTGCGAAACGCATCGGACAACCGACTCGAGCCGAACGCATGGAACACAACACGCCTACGAAGATTCTATGCCTAGCGCCGGACTCCGTGTTCGTCTCCTTCCTCTGTCCCCTTTTTATTTTTTTATTATTTTTCACATTAGCTGTCCGGGATTTCTCTCCTTCTCCCTACCCTTTTTCTCCCAAGCCCTTAGGGGCTTGCATGTGCATTGTTCGCACATACTTGACGCGCCACCCGCGCTCATCATACCTGGGGGCTTCTTTATCAGAAGTTTATATAAAACGGGCCTCATGCCCAAAACATGTGTGACACTTCCGCATGAACCTTTTATACACCATTATATGCATTGATATGACTTAAGTTTTGGCCAAGCTGGGTTGCTTGGCTCCTGTGCTTACCCCTACGTTCCCGTTCGTTCGGCTAGGTGGTAAAGGGAGCACCTCTGCGATTGTTACTGCCGGGTCAGCCGGATGTGTACCTCAGACTGGGAGCCGAAAGCTAGCGTTCTTAAGGGAATATTCGGTCGGTGAACTAAAAGATGATTTTTCTTGTTTATTTATCTGCCCCCAGATGCTTTTCTGCTCTTTTTTAGCAGTTCAGACATGCACTTTAGGGCATGCCTCCCAGGGAAAGGAACCCCTAACGGAACTATTCTCCCTGGAAGATGTTTCTTACTAACCATGTAATATAACATAACTAGTTGGGCACTTGTCTGCTAAAGCAATTATGACCCCTACGCCTTGTCTCCATGCATGCCCCGGTTCTTACATAATCGCGAGGGTATTCGGACACACTCCGGACTATAGGGTCCAGAGGTCGAAGATAAAAGGTCTGCAATGACAAACGATCTACAATCCGGCTAGAAGGCATTTTTCATGTCATTTTACATTACAGAGTCAATCTGACTCGGTATATTCTTCTTCAATACCATCCAACAGGCGGTCTAATTTACAGTCCTGTTGAGAATACTTTGCAGCCAGCTCTACCTGGCCATATACCAAGCTGACAGGGATCTCCTTTCCGTCAGGACCCATAGGGCCGACCTCGGCCATGTGGTTCGGGTCAGCCTTCGTGTACCGAGTCTTCACCATGGCCCAGGCCTCCCTGGCACCTTGACGACATGCCGATATCTTCCACAACCGAAAGCGCTGCTGCACTCCCTCCAGCTTCTTTGCAAGCTCCCCAAGGCCTTCGGGCGCGGAGAGGGATGTCCACATAGCCTGGACAACGCCCTGCATTGCCTGCTGAACTCGTTCGTGCAGTTGCAATAGCTCGGGAAGAAGGTCCCCCGTTGAACCAGGCATTTCCTCCGCAGGACGACCTGTCAGCAGACCTACAGACATAGCTCTGTCAATCAACTTCTTCACCGATTTTTTTTCGAGAATTCGTTCAAGCACTTACTAAAAATGCCGCGTCGAAGTCGCCGATTCTCCTTTACGAAAGCAGACAGCTGAATACGAACATCCTTTAGTTCCTCGCCCAGCTGGGTATTGGCGTCTTGAAGTTTGTTCTTCTCTTGCCTCACCCTTGTCAGCACGCTCTTGCCAGCCTTCAGTTGGCGTAGGAGCTGTTGCTTGTCCAGATTTACTCCGGCCCCATCTGCACTGTTATCGTCAGAATTGCACACATGCCGCACTTCACAACAGAATTATTTTTCGGAGCATATATTACCTGAGGGGGTCCCCTTGGAAATACTGAAGCGGCCAGTGCGTCCTCAGTTGGGCCTTGCACTCTGCCAGCTCCTGAGACAGTTGCGTGTTCTTCTTTGTAAGACCCTACATAACATATGATCCTTAAAACAGTTATCTTAACTATTTCAAGTCTCAGGGGCTACTGACATATATAACCATCAGATTTACTCACCCGTATGTCTTTTACATACTGCTCTGTGGCTCTGACTAGACCATTTTGAGCGGCACGGAGGTACACATCTCCCGTATTAAAGGCGTTCAATGCCTCTGGGGAAAAACATGTGTCCTGAAGAACAGTTCGGCGATGCCTGTGGTTCATGGCACTCTCCACCTCTGAATTGGTGGCAGATAGCCCGTCTACATCCTCTGTCGGAGGAACGCCCGACGCGCGCCCCGTGTCCGCCTCCGCTTCCGGACCCGGCCTTGAAGTCTGGCCGGTGGATATAGTCCGGCGGGCTCTCTTCTTCCTAGGGAGAACATGGGCGTTAGCATAATTTGAGGGCATGAACCCTAGGCGTTAAGTTCGCATGCCGTACCGTTGCACCAGAGTTTCGATCCGGTCTGCACTTCTTTTTGGCCCGCCTGGCTTCAGCGGCCCTTGTTGGCTGCCCACCGCGGGCCCGACACTCCGCCTCAAGGATTTCCCCTGCAAAACGAAACACTATTGGTTTGCAGCATTTAAAATAAGGTATGGATGGATCTCCTTCAAAGTACAGGGACTTCGGTCTCGGTTACCTTTGAGGCTGGAAGTAGTCCGGGATAGTCGACCGTAATGGCCACTAAGGTGTTGTCCTTACTCAATTGGTGAAACACCCCATCAATTAACTCCACACATAAGTCCGGATCCTCTTGGGAATCCGGATCGAGGGACCGTTCTGGGTCCTCGGGCTGTGGGGGAGGGCTGTTGATCTCCTTCACCATCTGGCGTAGCTCCTGCGTTAATATCGTCAGACTAAGTACTCAATCACGGGAATTTCGAAAGCAGGTAGATAAGTGAAAGTGTTCGCTTACCCAGCTCGGAGGGCTATACATGGAAAATCCGCCCCGTGGGTTGACACGGAGAAATTCCTCTTCTTCTCCCTTGTACAAAGTGGATAAGATCCTCGTTAGAGTGGCAGCCGAATCTGGTCCCTTGCGACCGCACCGGGTGGCGTCGTCCTCCCCGTTGAAATCCCACATTGGGTGGCCTCTATACTGAAGCGGCTGCACCCCCCACGTAATGCATGTGGCCATGACCTCGATCATGGTCAATCCGGAATGAGCCAACAATCTTATCCGGCTCATCAAGTAAAGGACGTCCCTGTCAGTTTCCCTTTGAGGATTCCGTGGGCGCCAGCTCAGGCGTTTCTTTAACGGAGCGTTGTTAAACTCAGGGAGGCCGATCCGCACAGGGTCCGGCAAGGGGACGTCATCCATATAAAACCATTCTGAGGGCCAGTCCTCGGACGCCTTCTTAGGGGTATCGGATAGGTATCCGGTCCCGGCGATGCGCCATAGTTCGGCTCCGCCACTTGATAAATCGGCCCCTCCTAAGAGCGGGGCACAAGGCAGAACAACCTCTTCCACAGTGCGAAATGGGCCTCGACGCCCAAGAATAGCTCGCAGAGGGCCACAAAGCCTGCAATATGCAGTATGGAGGTAGGTGTGAGGTTGTGTAGCTGGAGGCCATAGAACTCCAGTAGACCTCAGAGAAACGGATGAATTGGAAATCCGAGTCCCCTTATTAAATAAGGAACTAGGCACACCCACTCTCCTTGAGAGGGATTGGGGACGCTCTCCGCCTGCTCTCCGCCACCATAGGTGACAATCCCTGATCGAACTGGGACCATATATGCCGGGGGGAGTAGACCCTTGGATTGAAGCACTACTAGCTTGCTATGCGGGACGGAGCATCTCTCCCAATCCCCAGGCTTGGGGCTGGGAGCGCGAGAAGAGGAGCCGCGTCGACTGTCCATGATGGAATGGATTTTCTGGTTAGAAGCGCTCCGATGAAAGCTTGCGAAGGGGAGATGGTGTGGTTCGGATCTAGATCCTCGTCATTTTTTATATAGGCAGCCTTTTTGAGCAGCTAGGGGGGAAAATGTAAAAATACCCTGGCTTTTCGCATTCGTTCGACACGTGGAAGATGGCCTTTATTGGACGTGGAAGCCAAGGAGCGCAGCATTTATCAGAAGCCGGACACTATTCTACAAGTATATGGGGCTGGAGAAGAACCCGCCTTGCAATGACGAAGACAACTTGCGCGCCGGACTCGTCGTCATTGAAGCCTGGTTCGGGGGCTACTGAGGGAGTCCTGGATTAGGGGGTGTCCGGATGGCCGGACTCCCGTCTATGAAGATACAAGATTGAAGACTCCGTCCCGTGTCCGGATGGGACTTTCCTTGGCATGGAAGGCAAGCTTGGCGATACGATATGAAGATCTCCTCCCATTGTAACTGACTCTGTGTAACCCTAGCCCTCTCCGGTGTCTATATAAACCGGAGAGTTTTAGTCCGTAGGACGAACAACAATCATACCATAGGCTAGCTTCTAGGGTTTAGCCTCTCTGATCTCGTGGTACATCAACTCTTGTAATACCCATACCATCAATATTAATCAAGCAGGAGTAGGGTTTTACCCCCATCGAGAGGGCCCGAACCTGGGTAAAAACATCGTGTCCCTTGTCTCCTGTTACCATCCGCCTAGACGCACAGTTCGGGACCCCCTACCCGAGATCCGCCGGTTTTGACACCGACACCCTTGTAGACCGAAAGCATTAGCGTCATAACGCGGTTGATGTAGTCGTAATTTTCACGATCCAATCCAATCTAGTGTCGAACGGACGACACGTCCGAGTTTAGCACACGTTTGGCTCAGTGGCATCCTCTCCTTCTTGATCTGGCAAGCGAGGGAGAGGAGGTAGATGAGATCTAAACCAACACGGCAGCGTGGTGGTTGTGGTGGCAGCGGAATTCTGACAGGGCTTCGCCAAGCACGTACCGGAGGAACGTGGGAGGAGTTGGGAGAGACAACGGACAAGGGTGAAGGGGTGGCTGCCCTCATGTGCCTCCCCCTCTATATATAGGCTAGGGGGCAGGGGAGGGCATACAAAACCCTCCTAGGGCTGGCCACATGGGAGAAATCCATTTAAACTTGGAGATGACATGTTATCTCTAGATTCAACCCTTTAAATTTAGAGATAAGACCTCATCTCTAGATTTAAATGACATGTGCCTTGAGGAATGGTGCAGCCAGCCCATGTGGGCTGTAACCCCACCCCTCGGTCCATGTGAGCCCTTCCCGAGTCATTGGGCCCCACGGCGGAACCGTCAGAACCTTCTAGAACCTTCCCGGTACTCATAAAAAATTCTCGAACTTTTCCGGCTGAATATGACTTCCCATATATAAATATTTACCTCCAAACCATTCCATAGCTCCTCGTGATATCCTGAATCCCATCTGAGACTCTGAACTACTTCCGTACTTTCCACTATTAATATCTGATCATTACCCTAGCGCTACCAAACATTAAGCGTGCGACCGTACGGGTTCGGGAATCATGTAGACATGACCGAGACACCTCTTCGGTCAATAACCAATAGCGGGACCTGGATGCCCATATTGATTCCTACATATTCCATGAAGATCTTTGTCGGTTGAATCACGATGTCGAGGATTCAGATAAGCTTGTATGCAATTCCCTTTGCCCGGCGATATGTTACTTGTTCGAGATTCGATCGTCTATATCCCCATACCTAGTTCAATCTCATTACCTGCAAGTCTCTTTACTTGTTCCATAATACGAGATCTCGTGACTAAACTCATTAGCCACATGAAGCTTCTTATGATGTTGTATTGCCGAGAGGGCCCAGAGATATCTCTCCGTCACACGGAGCTACAAATCCAAGTCTCGATCCATGCAACCCAACAGTCACCTTCGAAGATACGTGTAGAGCACCTTTATGATCCCTCAGTTACGAAGTGATGTTTGATAGCACACACAATATTCCTCCGGTATCTGAAAGTGGCATGATCTCATGGCCTAAGGAACAGATACTTGACAAGAAGAAAGCTATAGCAGATAATTATCATGGATGTATTTTAATTAATGTTACCTACTCTGAATATATTTGATCTTAAAAAATGCTGCAACAACACCATTTTTCGACTGTCGTGACAGCATTTTTCCGATGCTTTCAAACAAAGTAATGATGTGGGAAGCATATGCAACACCTCCAAGGTTTCTCAATATTTATGTCATGCATAGAAGTCCCAACGCCGTAGGTACAGATGATATTGTCGTCGTGAAATTTTAAGCAATGCCATAGATATAAAAAATACTGCTAGCGTAGCTTCCAACGCCACCGCTATTTCTTAACAATGGCACCATATTGGCGGCATCGGGCTCCTACGCCAGCAAGGCTGTTTTTGGCACGCCATAGCTAGGCTTTTTTGCACTAGTGAAGGTGCCTCGATGCAAAAAGCAATAAAAATTGTTCTTAGATATGTTTGATCTTTTATTGCAAGGGGAAATAAGCTTTGTACGAACTTGTGATGGTAAAGAAATAAAAGCGACGGACTGCATAATAAAGGTTGCTATCACAAGGGGCAATATAAAGTGATGTTCCTTTGCATTAAGGGCTTGCATATCCAAAAATCAAAAATCATGACAACCTCTGCTTCCTTATATGAAGGGCCTATCTTTTACTTTTTCAGTTTTCACTTTTATGCAAGAGCCAATAGTATTCATCCTCATTTCAAATTCAATTATTCTCCACTTGGCAAGCATCATGTGGTTGGGAATGATCCAGGCACATATATCTAGTTGAAATATAGGTAATCATGAGTTACTATTGTTGACATTATTCTTGAGATAAATAAGTTGGGAGGTGAAACATTAAGCCCCTATCTTCCTATGTGTTTGAATGAAACGGTTTGTTCTAAAAATATGCTTTGAGTGTCAGCAATCATGAAAGACTAAATGATACTTCCTCCGTCCCATAATATAAGACGATTTTTGACACTAGTGTGGTGCCAAAAAAACATCTTACATTATGTGACGGAGGGAGTAGTTGAGTATGTGGTATTTGCTAAACCGAAGCTCTTATATAGACCCTTCCTAAAAATAAGATGATTTGTAATTGTTTGATGACTAAAAACATAGTTTGTTAGTTTTCAAGAAAGTTTATGATCTATACTTTAACATGTGGACAATTTGCTACTTGATCATGAGAAGTTCTATGAGAAATAAGTTACTGATTATGATACATAATTATGCTAGGAAATGTCATTGAAATTATCATTGATCAAACTTATGCACTATGTTAGCATTCACACGTCATAAATTATTTCTTTTATCATTTACCTACTCGAGGACGAGCAGGAATCAAGCTTGGGGATCTTGATACGTCTCCAACGTATCTAAAATTTATGAAGTATTCATGCCATATTTACCTAAGTTCTACATGGTTTTGGCGGCGGATGGATGGATGGGGTGTGGAGTTTGGGGCGCGGGCTGGGGGACAGCTGCTCCTCCATGTCTGCATCTCCCTGCGACACTGATACATCTCCAACGTATCTATAATTTATGAAGTATTCATGCCATGTTTACAATAATTTTATATGGTTTTAGTATGATTTTATTAGAAGTAACCCGGACTGACGCAGTTTTCAGCAGAACTACCGTGGTGTCGTTTTTTGTGCAGAAATAGAAGTTCTCAGAATGGGATGAAAATTTACGGTGATTTTTTATGGACCAAAAGAGACCCCCCCGAAGCATCGAGCTGGGCCAGGAAGTGGACGAGGAAGCCACAAGCCAAGGGGCGCGCCCCCACGGCTTGTGGGCCCCTCGGTCACCCCCTTGACGTAGACCAACGCCAAAAATTCTTATAAATACCAAAACCCCTAGAAGAACCCTAGATCGGAAGTTCCGCCGCTGCAAGCCTCTGTAGCCATAGAAAACCAATCAGGAGCCCGTTCCGGCACCCTGCCGGAGGGGGAAACCATCACCGAAGGCCATCTTCATCATCCCGGCGACCACCATGATGAGGAGGGAGTAGTTCACCCTCGGGGCTGAGGGTATGTACCAGTAGCTATGTGTTTGATCTCTCTCTCTCTCGTGTTCTTAATTTGGCACAATCTTGATGTACCGCGAGCTTTGTTACTGTAGTTGGATCATATGGTGTTTCTCCCTCTATATCTTCTTGTGATCAATTGAGTTTTACCTTTGAGGTTTCACTATTATCAGATTGAATACTTATGGATTTGAGAACACTTGATGTATGTCTTGCGTGGTATACCCGTGGTGGCAATGGGGTGTTCTATTTATTCACTTGATGTATGTTTTGGCACTCAACTCGTGGATTGATAGGTCTCCAACGTATCTATAATTTTTGATTGTTCCATGCTATTATATTATATGTTTTAGATGTTTTTATGCATTAATATGCAATTTTACATTATTTTTGGGACTAACCTATTATCCTAGAACCCAATGTCAGTTTCTGTTTTTCCTTGCTTTTGAGTTTTACAGAAAAGGAATATCAAACAGAGTCCAAACGAAATAAAACTTTCGCGATGATTTTTGTTGGACCAGAAGACATCCACGGAACTTGGGGGTGAAGTCATAAGAGTCCCGAGGGCTCCACAAGCACTCAAGGCATGCCCCGCCCCCTAGCTTGTAGGTCCCACAGGAGTTCACTGACCTCCTTCTCAGCTCTATAAATTCAGAAATATTCCCAAACGACCAAAAGCATCCACCAAAATACTTTTCCGCCGCTGTAACCTTCTGTACCCGTGAGATCCCATCTTGGGGCCTTTTCCGGCATCCTGCCGGAGGGGGATTCGATCACGGAGGGCTTCTACATCAACTCTATTGCCCTTCCGATGAAGCGTGAGTAGTTTACCTCAGACCTACGGGTCCATATCTAGTAGCTAGATGTCTTCTTCTCTCTCTTTGATCTTTAATACAAAGTTCTCCTCAATGTTCTTGGATATCTATCCGATGTAGTATTCCTTTGCGCTGTGTTTGTCGAGATCCGATGAATTGTGGATTTATGATCAGGTTATCTATGAATATTATTTGAATCTTCTCTAAATTCTTATATGCATGATTTGATATCTTTGTATTTCTCTTTGAATTATCGGTTTGGTTTGGCCAACTAGATTTGTTCTTCTTGTAATGGGAAAGGTGCTTTGTTTTGGGGTTCAATCTTGTAGTGTCCTAACCCAGTGACATAGTAGGGGTAGCGAGGCACGTATTGTATTGTTTCCATCAAGGATAAAAAAATGGGGTTTTCATCATATTGCTTGAGTTTATCCCTCTACATCATGTCATCTTGCTTAAAGTGTTACTCTGTTCTTATGAACTTAATACTCTAGATGCAGGCAAGAGTCGGTCGATGTGTGGAGTAATAGTAGTAGATGCATAATCGTTTCGGTCTACTTGACACAGACATGATGCCTATATTCATAATCATTGCCTTGGATATCGTCATAACTTTGCACTTTTCTATCAAATGCTCGACAGTAATTTGTTCACCCTCTGTATCTTTTCTTTTAAGAGAGAAGCCTCTTGTGAAACCTATGGCCCCCGGGTCTATTTTCCATCATATATTTTCAATCTATAAACCAAAAAAACCCAAAAATACCTTGCTGCAATTTATTTATTTTTACTTTGTTTTACATTCTCTATCAGATCTCATCCTTGCAACTGACCGTGAAGGGATTGACAACCCCTTTATCGCATTGGGTGCAAGTGTTTGATTGTTTGTGCAGGTGCATAGGTTGGAGAGTTGCTTGTACCTCCTACTGGATTGATACATTGGTTCTCAAATTGAGGGAAATACTTATCTCTACTTTGTTGCATCACCCTTTCCTCTTCAAGGGAAAAACCAATGCAAGCTCAAGAAGTAGCAGGAAGAATTTCTGGTGCCGTTGCCGGGGAGGTCTACATCAAGCCTACCAAGTAACCACCATAAACTCTCATCTCTTGCATTAAATTATTTGCCATTTGCCTCTCATTTTCCTCTCCTCCACTTCTAAAACGTTTTGAGAAAAACACAAAAATATTTGCCTTTTCCGCTTGCCTTTATGTCTTACTTGGTTTGTTTCTCGTTTGCTTGGTATAATTGTGTGTTTATTGAAAATTAGAAACAAAAAGTTTATGGATCCTCATCCACTTGCTAATATTTTTAAGAGATCCAATTATGATGAACCAATTGCTAGTGAGTTGAGTGCACTAGATTATCTTTATGAAGTATTTCTTGAAATTCATGAATCTGAAAATTGTGATGAAGTGTTAAAAGAAGAAATTTATGAAGTTATTCACGATAGCTCCTTGAATAAAAATCATGATTGCAATGATGTTATTGTAAATCCTATAAATGTCAATTGTGCTAATAATATGCAAAACCTTACGCTTAGGGATGCTAATTTTGATATGTCCACTACATATTTTGATGATCATGATTGGGGTGATTCTTCTTATGATCTTGAAAATTTATTTAAGCCTCATGATGAATATGTTTGCAATAATATTGAAAGTGGGTTGGGAAGAGTGTCAACTCTAGGTAATAATGACCCTGCTACTTTGGAGATTGATCGATCTTATGAAATTTTTGATAAAAGTGGGCTTGGAGAGGTCATGACTTTATTTGATGATAATCCCACTATTTTGGAAGAGTGTCAACTTTGCATGCATGGGGAACAATTAGATAATATGTTATGTGATAGCTATATTGTTGAATTTTAATATGATCCCACATGTAATTATGATGAGAGAGGAAAATACGGATGTAGAATTTTTCATGTCACTAGATTACCTCTCGTCATGTTGAGATTGCTATTGTTTCTTTCTTTTTCCTTGCATATGCTAGTTTTTGCATGTCTTGACAATTTGATTACTTATAAAATACCTATGCATAGGAAGTATGTTAGATTTAAACTTTTTTACATGCTATATGATGCTCTCTTTGTGCATCAAAATTATCTTTCACGTGAGTGTCATTAAAATTCTCGAGCCTATCTTAATAGCTATAAAGAAAGAGCTTGTTGGGAGATAACCCAATATTTTTGTATTTTGTTTTTATGAAAATACACATTATTACCTTTGTAGTAATTGTGTTTTGGTTTTTTAGTTAGTGTTTGACCCAAGTAAGACTTTTGGGATTGCTTACGGTGATAGTTGATTTGGTCTTGCTGAAAAACAGAAACTTTTGCGCCCAGTAAAACAATTTTAGAAAATCACAGAAGCGTGATGTTGATCTAAATAATTTTACACAAGATTGATATACAAATTTCCCAGGTTGTCCTAATTTTTCAGACTTTTTGGAGTTACAGAAGTATATGAAGTTTCCAGATTGCTACGGACTGTTCTGTTTTTGAGAGATTCTGTTTCCTATGTGTTGTTTGCTTGTTTTGATGAATCCATGGGTAGTATCGGGGGGTATGAACCTTGAAAAAGTTGGAATACAGTAGCTATTAAACCAATATAAATAAAGAATGAGTTCACAATAGTACCAAAGAGTGGTGATTTATTTTCTTATACTAACTGATACGTCTCCGTCGTATCTATAATTTTTGATTGTTTCATGCCAATATTCTACAACTTTTACATACTTTTGGCAACTTTTTATACTATTTTTTGGACTAACATATTGATCCAGTGCCCAGTGCCAGATCCTATTTGTTGCATGTTTTTTTGTTTCGCAGAAAATCCATATCAAACAGAGTCCAAACGCGATAAAAACTTACGAAGATTTTTTTGGAATATATGTGATTTTTGGGAAAAAGAATCAACGCGAGATGATACCTGAGGAGTCCACAAGACAGGGGGCGCACCCCAAGGGGTAGGGAGCGCCCCTGACCCTCGTGGCCACTCCATAAGGCGGTTGGGGCCCTTCTTTTGCGGCAAGAAAGCTAATATCCAGATAGAAATCGTGTTAAAATTTCAGCCCAATCGAAGTTACGGTTCTCCAGGAATTTAAGAAACGGTGAACGGCCATAATCAGGGAGCACAGAAAGAGAAGGAAACAGAGAGAGATCCAATCTCGGAGGGGCTCCCGCCCCTCTGCCGCCATGGAAGCCAATGACCAAAGGGGAAACCCTTCTCCCATCTATGGGGAAGGTCAAGGAAGAAGAAGAAGAAGAAGGGGCTCTCTCTCCCCTCTCTCCCAGTGGCGTCGGAACACCACCGGGGCCATCACCATGCCGACAATCTACACCAACTACTTTGCCGCCATCATCACCAACTCTCCCCCCTCTATGCAGCAGTGTAACGCCCCTTCTCCTCATTGTAATCTCTACTTGAACATGGTGCTCAACACTATATATTGTTTCCCAATGATGTATGGCTATCCTATGATGTTTGAGTAGATCTGTTTTGTCCTATGGGTTGATTGATGATCGTGATTGGTTTCAGTTGCATGTTTTATTATTGGTGCTGTCCTATGGTGCTCTCTGTGTCGCGCAAGCGTGAGGGATCCCCGCTGTAGGGTTTGCAATATGTTCATGATTAGCTTATGGTGGGTGGCGTGAGTGACAGAAGCACAGACCCGAGGAAGTAGGTTGTTTGCATATGCGAATAAAGAGGACTTGAGACTTTAATGCTATGGTTGGGTTTTACCTTGATGATCTTTAGTAGTTGTGGATGTTTGCTAGAGTTCCAATCATAAGTGCATATGATCCAAGAAGATAAAGTATGTTAGCTTATGCCTCTCCCTCATATAAAATTGCAATAATGATTACCGGTCTAGTTATCGATTGCCTAGGGACAAATAACTTTCTCGTGACAAAAAGCTCTCTACTAAAACTAACCTAGTTGTTTCTTTATCTAAACAGCCCCTACTTTTTATTTACGTGCTCTTTATTATCTTGCAAACCTATCCCACAACACCTACAAAGTACTTCTAGTTTCATACTTGTTCTAGGTAAAGCGAACATAAAGCGTGCCTAGAGTTGTATCGGTGGTCGATAGAACTTGAGGGAATATTTGTTCTACCTTTAGTTCATCATTGGGTTCGACACTCTTACTTATCTAAAGAGGCTACAATTGATCCCCTATACTTGTGGGTTATCAAGACCTTTTTCTTGTGCCGTTGCCGGCCGGGAGCAATAGCATCGGGTGAATATTCTCGTGTGTGCTTGTTTGCTTTATCACTAAGTACTTTTTATTTTCTGTTCTAAGTTGTTTTCTATCTTTAGTTATGGGTAGGAAATGAAAAATACAAAAAAAATAGTTGTACCTACTAAACCAATGATTGAAGAACCACTCAAAATCTATCATATAGTTGAAGCTTTTTACTTGGATCATCTTCGATCCGTATGTGCTCGTGCTGAAACCCCAACTACCTTAGTTGAGGGAAAAATCTTTAGATGAGCATGCTTGTTATGTGCGACACCACTTATCTCAAAAAGGGAAACTTTTACTGGATCAAATTCATCATTTGCAATGCTATGCTTGGAACTTATGTGAAATATATGATTTTACTTGTTCTTCTGAAGACCCTAAGAAACACTTTCCCTACCAATGTAAGTTTAGTGATAATGGAAGCATATCTTTGTATGTTAAGGGTGTTTATAATTACTATGATGTTCAACAAATTGAAGAATTTGTTGCTTTTAAGGGTGCTTATGAAATTGCTTCTTTGATTGGAAAGTATGATGCTACTCTTTACAAATCTGAAAATTTTGCCATACTTAAATATTGTTATGATAATTATGCTTCTAATGCCTATGTTAAACCATATATTGAGGACTCCTCCGCTGTCCAAGAAGAGACTAACATTTTGCAGGAGTCTATGGAAGAAGAAATTGATGAAACTATGAGCTCATTGGATGAAAGAGATGATGAGGAGAGTGAAGAATAAAAGGAGGAAGAGCGGATTAGCTAGCCGTGCCCACCTTCTAATGAGAGTAACCCTCCAACTCATACATTGTTTAGTGTCCCTTCATTCTTACCGAAGGATGAGTGCTATGATAATTGCTATGATCCCGTTGATTCATTTGAAATATCCCTTTTTGATGAACTTGATAATTGCTATGCTTGTGGCCAAGATGGCAATATGAATTATGCTTATGGAGATGAACTTTCTATAGTTCCTTATGTTAAGAATGAAATTGTTGCTATTGCACCCACACATGATAGTCCTATTATCTTTTTGAATTCTCCAAACTACACTATATCAGAGAAGTTTGTTCTTATTAAGGATTATATTGATGGGTTGCGTTTTACCGTTGCACATGATAATTTTGATGAATGTAATATGCATGTGCTTGCTGCTCCTACTTGCAATTATTATGATAGAGGAACTACATCTCCGCACATCTATGTTTCCAATACGATAAAATTGCAAGGAACTGTTTATGCTATGCATTGGCCTTCACTTTGTGTGCATGAATTGTTCTTTTATGACATGCTGATGCATAAGAAGAGAGTTAGACTTCGTTGTTGCATGATATATGCTTCTTTGTGCTCACTACTAAAATACAAATCATTGTTAATTAAAATTGGCTTTGATATACCTTGGGATCCGAGTGGATCCATTACTTGAGCACTATATGCCTAGCTTAATGGCTTTAAAGAAAGCGCTGCCAGGGAGACAACCCGGAAATTTTAGAGAGTCATTTATTTTTGTTGAGTGCTTTTATAAAGTTTAAAAACAAAAAAATAAAGTGGGGAACCTAAAACTTCTCAAAAATAAAAGTGAAAGTAAGAAGGACAAGCATCGTTAAAGTGGGGGAGCTCCTTGAACTTTGTTCATGCTCATGGAAACTTTGCAAATCTTGAATTACATAAACTTTTCAACAAAAATAATTATACCCTTGTATAAATTCATTGTATTATAAAAATAATGTGCCAAGATTTGCCTTTAGAATGATTAGATTGGTTGTTTGGTATGTGCAGTGGAAAAACACAAACTTTGGCTGTAGGGCGTGAATTTACATTTTTTTACTGGAAAGTCAAACGGTTCTGAAACTTTTTGCACAGTACTTATATACAAATTTTTTATTGTTTCCTAATTTTTCAGAATTTTTGGAGTTACAGAAGTATGGTAGATGTTCAGATTACTATAGACTATCCTGTTTAAGACAGATTCTGTTTTTGATGCATTGTTTTGCTCGTTTTGATGAAACTATCGATTTTATCGGTGGTATAAGCCATAGAGAAGTTATAATACAGTAGCTACAATGCAAAAACAAAATATGAATGAGTTTGCAACAGTACTGTGACGCCCGGATAATTAAGCTACAGTAATCCCCCGTTAATGGTGCCATGTCACCACATGACTGTTGCTAATCCTCGCTTGATCCAAATCTTAGTTCGAAATCAAACTCAAATTGAAGTCCAAAATTCAAAATTCTCAAACATCCAAACAAAAATGTTCAAAGTGTTGCAGATAATCCCTGGATATTTTGTCATGCTGAAACCCACCTTTTGTAAAGTATTTAAGTGCCCTTTTGTATATATAACAGTGGCATAATCAATTAAATAAATGCCTTTTATTATTTATAAAATATTAAACTATTTTATTTTGGGTTTTAACTTTTTGTGGCACTAGGATATTTTGAAACACTAATTTAGGTACTATGCATATATTTCATGAAAAAATATAGAAAATAAAACAGAAAACTAATAAAACAAAAAAGTTAAAATAAATAAAAGGGAAAGAACAACCCCCTCCCCATCTGGGCCTCGGCCCAGCAGGCTGACAGGCCGCCAGGACGGCCCACCTCTCCCCGCCTAACCCTCCCACTACTCGAGACCCTAGCACCACCCGGTCCACTTCCCCCCTCCCCCGCACGATCTCCCCCACTCGCCCCCGATCCCCTTTCTCCCTTGATCTGGATGCGGGCGCCCCCGTCGACGCGTCCGCCGCTCGCCGGAGCCACCTCGACGCCGCTGACCGGTGCCGCCTCGTGTCGCCTGCCCCCCTACGCTGGCGCGACCTCGCCACGACGTCACCCACCCGCCCCGTCCTCATCACAGCGCTATCCCCGACCTCCTCCTCAACGGGGCCCCAACGAGCCTCTCTGACCCCTCTACACGGCAATGGCCGCGAGTTCACTTCTCCTCTATACCGTGCCTGTAGCTCGACCCGCCTCCGTGTGCCGGCCATGTCCCCGTGCTGCCTTCCCCGGCGCGCGCCCGACCTTCGCCCTGTAGCCCCGCGCCGACTCCTGGCCGTGAGATGCAGCACATCGGCGGTAGGTATTTCCCTCAGATATGAAACCAAGGTTATTGAACCAGTAGGAGAACCAAGCAACACAACATAAACAACCCCTGCACACAAATAACAACACCTTGCAACCCCACATGTTAAAGGGGCTGTCAATCCCTTTCAGGGTACAACGCCTCAAGATAGGCAAAGGACGTGAGGTAAATTTGTAGATAGGATAAATAGATCGTGGAACAAATAAATTGCAGCAAGGTATTTTTGTATTTTTGGTTTAATGGATCTGAAAATAAACGCAAGGAAAAAGTAGATCACAAGGCAAATATATGAGAAAGAAGACCCCGGGGCCGTAGGTTTCACTAGTGGCTTCTCTCGAAAAAGATAGCAAACGGTGGGTGAACAAATTACTGTTGGGGAATTGATGGAACTTCAAATAATTATGACCATATCCAGGCAATGATCATTACATAGGAATCACGTCCAAGATTAGTAGACCGACTCTTGCCTGCATCTACTACTATTACTCTACACATCGACCGCTATCCAGCATGCATCTAGTGTATGTATTAAGTTCATGGAAAAACAAAGTAATGCAATAAGAACGATGACATGATGTAGACAAGATCCGTTTATCTATTACGGCAGATATAGATCCCATCTTTTATCCTTAGTAGCAACGATACATACGTGTCGGTTCCCTTTCTGTAACTGGGATCAAGCACCATAAGATCGAACCCACTACCGGGCACCTCTTCCCATTGCTAGATAAATAGATCAAGTTGGCCAAACAAAACCCAAATATCAGAGAAGAAATACGAGGCTATAAGAGATCACGCATATAAGAGATCAAAGAAACTCAAATAACTTTCATGGATATAAAAAGATATAACTGATCATAAACTCAAAGTTCATCAGGTCCAACAAACACACGGCCAAAAGAATTACATCATATGGATCTCCAAGAGACCATTGTATTGATAATCAAGAGAGAGAGAGAGAGAGAGAGAGAGAGAGAGAGAGAGAGAGAGAGAGAGAGAGAGAGAGAGAGAGAGGAAGCCATCTAGCTACTAACTACGGACCCAAAGGTCTACAAAGAACTACTCACGCATCATCAGAGAGGCACCAATGGAATTGGTGAACCCCTACATGATGGTGTTTAGATTGGATCTAGTGGTTCTGGACTCTGTGGCGGATGGATGAGTATTTTTTCGACTCCGCTAGGGTTTCTGGAATATTGGGGTATTTATAGAGCAAAGAGGTGGTCCGGGGGCACCCGAGGTGGGCGCAACCCACCCGGGCGCGTCTGGGCCTCCTGGCGCACCCTAGTGGGTTGTCCCCTCTTCAGGACTCCCCCAGGTGCAACCAGGGCCCATCTTCTTCCTTTTGGTCTGTAAAAAATCATCATAAATTGGCGTGGCATTTGGACTCTGTCTGATATTGATTTCTTGTGATGTAAAAAACATGCAGAAAACAACAACTAACACTTGGCACTATGTCAATAGGTTAGTACCAAAAAATGATATAAAATTACTATAAAGCATCCAAGATTGATTATAAAACAACATGGAATAATAAAAAAATATAGATACGTTGGAGACGTATTAGCATCCCCAAGCTTAATTCCTGCTCGTCCTCGAGTAGGTAAGTGATAAAAACATAATTTTTGATGTGGAGTGTTGTTTATCATGTCATATCATATTCTTTTATTTATAGCATGGGTATTTGGGCTTTTATGTGATTCAAAGCAATAGTCTAGTTTTGACATGATAATTTAGATACTCAAGCATATCAACAAGCAACCATGTATTTCAAAATATTAATGCTAAAACAAGTTATCCCTAGCCCATCATGCTCAAACATTGATCCATTCATGAAACACACTCAAATATTAGCTACACCCAATACTTAAGTACGATCATATTGCCTCCTAGTTGGTGCTTTTATAAGAGAGGATGGAGACTCAAATTCAAAAATAAAAACCGCATAAAGTAAAAGAAAGGCCCTTCGCACAGGGAAGTAGGGATTTGTAGAGGTGCTAGAGCTCAAAGCGAAGAAATAGAGATAAAAACATTTTGGGAGGTGTATCCATCCCACGAACGAAAACGACTTGGAGCATCCCAACACTTACCATGCTAGATATATCATAGGCGGTTCCCAAACAGAAAATAAAGTTTATTCCTTTTTCCACCATACTTTCATTTTCCATGGCTAGCCGTATCCACAGGTGCCCTCCATACCAACACTTTCCAAGGAATTTATTATTTTACAACATAAAGTAAATTCATTTTTGCATTTCGGGACTGGGCATCCCTAAAACCTTTGCCTTACTCTCGTGCAATGACAAGTGAATAAACACTCATCGTGAGAATAACACATCCAACATGGAAAAAATTAGCTACCCGTTACCGTTCCGCGAGCGAAATAAGCACACAAAAGAGAAGTTTATTTTGAAAATTAGAGATGGCACATGCAAATTTTCTTAGAACGGCAAAAAGAATACCGCATATAGGTAGATATAGTGGACTCATGTGGCAAAACTGATTTAAAGGATTTTGGATGCACAAGTAGAGGTCATACTTGGTGCAATATGAAGGCTAGCAAAAAGATTGAGAAGCGACCAACCAAGAAATGAATAATCTCATAAGCAAGCATTAAGCATAATTAACACTAAATAATGCACCACAAGTAGGATATAATTTTCATTGCATGATTATTGACTTTTTTGCATGCATAGGGAATCACAAACCTCAACACCAATATTCTTACTAGAGCACAATTACTCATCAACATAACTCACATATCACATCGTCATATCTCAAAACTATTACTAAGAATCAAGTTTATTTTGTCCAATGATCTTCATGACATATTTTCTTTCTTTCTTTATTTATCCTTCTTGGATATCTATCACTTTGGGACTATTTTTCATGTGTTGCTTTTCATAATCTCAAACAAATATAAGTGAAGATCATGAGCATAACATATTTTCTTTCTCTCAAAATAAATTAAGTGAAGAAAGAGAGAATTTCTTCAAAATTTTACTAATTCTCAAATAAATTTAAGTGAAGCAAGAGAGCATTCCTTCAAAAATACTAAGCACACCATGCTCAAAAAGATACAAGTGAAGCACTAGAGCAAGTCCATTGCTCATAAAAATTTAAGTGAAGCATAGAGAGCAATTCTAACAAGTCATGACATAATTTTGGCTCTCTCAAATAGGTGTGTCCAGCAAGGATTGATGACTTAAAACACAAAATAAAACAAGCAAAGACACATAGATGCTCCAAGCAAAACACATATCATGTGACGAATAAAAATATAGCCTCGAGTAAAATACTGATGGTCGTTAGAAGAAAGAGGGGATGCCACTCGGGGGCATCCCCAAGCTTAGTTGGTTGCTCATTCTTGGATATTATCTTGGGATGCCGGGGCATCCCCAAGCTTAGGCTCTTCTATCCTTCTTTCATCCATCGTAAGATAACCCAAAACTTGAAAACTTCAATCACACAAAACTCAACAAAACCCTTGTGAGATCCGTTAGTAAAAGAAAGCAAACCACTACTATAAGTGATGTGTCAAACCAATTCTTATTTTGTTTTTGTATTATATCTACTGTATTCCAATATTTCTATGGCAAAAACTCATCAAAGAAAACCATAGAGCCATCAAAATAAGCACACAACACAAACAAAACAGAATCTGTCAAAACAGAACAGTCTATAGTAATCTGGAACTTTCGGATAATTCTGTAACTCCAAAATTTCTACCAAATTAGGATGACCAGCATAATTTGTATATTAATATTCTTCAAAATAAATCAGAGCAAAAGCTCTTTTTTTATTTATGAGAATTATTTTCGTGAATGCAAAGTTTCCGTCTTTTTCAGCAAGATCAAACAACTATCACCCTAGAAGATCCTAAAGGCTTTACTTGGCACAAACACTAATTAAGACACAATCATACCAGTAGCATAATTGTTTTAACACAAAAGAACATCAATCAAAAAGCAAAAATAAAATTTATTCATTGGGTTGCCTCCCAACAAGCGCTATAGTTTTACGCCCTTAGCTAGGCATAAAGCAAGGATCTAAGTTTTGTCATCCTTTTTCTTCTTAATTTTCTTAGAGGTATTTTCATCATGGGGTTTTGTAAACACAACATAAAACATATTATCCATGGAAACTTTAGCATTTCTTAGTTGGTTTTCATCATAGCCCCTTTGATTACTCGCAACAATCCAAGAGTAGTGTTGATTAACATTATTAAAAACTTGTTGGATTATATCTAGAATGAGGACTTCCTTTTTAAGATTCTCATCAAAGATCTTATTATCCCCAAGAAGATGCCTTAGTGCATAATTGCTATTGTAAAGAATTCCATCTATCATGTTTTTTTCATGATTCATACCATAAAAATCAAAGATTTCCCTAGCTTCCCGTATTATGTAGTCAAATTCATTTATAAGAACGAGAGTGGCCAACTTTTTGGCCCTAGGATTCTTTATGCAGGGAGCTCAAAAAATAATATTTGCAAAGTACGATGGGTACGAATAAATTTACTTTCAAGTTTTAGAAGTAGTGCTGAAATAGGATCCGCATAAGATCTAGTAGTTTTAAGTATAGGAGCATCATCAAGACTTAGATTCCTAACACAATTGAAAAATTCTTGAATATGTTCTTTTCCCATAACATTCCCTTGCCCCAAGATAAAAGTTTTAGCATCCAGATTGCCCGTACGTCCAAATTTAGGAGTTAGGCCATCATCTATTGGTGCCATACCGAAATCACTCATGATTTCAAGCAAATGATAGATTTGACAAGAAAACGGCGAACAGAAAAAGAGAAGCGGATAAAACGACAATTTTTTGTGAAGTGGGGGAGAGGAAAATGAGAGGCAAATGGCGAATAATGTAAATTGCAAGGAGATGAGATTTGTGATTAGGAACCTGGTTATGTTGAAGATCCTCCCCGACAATGGCGCCAGAAACTCCTTTTAATGTCGCTTGAAGCAATGTCGGTATTTCCCCAAAGAGGAAGGGATGATGCAGCACATCGGCGGTAGATATTTCCCTCAGATATGAAACCAAGGTTATCGAACCAGTAAGAGAACCAAGCAACACAACGTAAACTGCCCCTACACACAAATAACAACACTTCGCAACCCAACGTGTTAAAGGGGTTGTCAATCCCTTTCGGGGTACGTCGCCTCAAGATAGGCAAAGGATGTGAGGTAAATTTGTAAATAGGATAAATAGACGGTGTAACAAATAGATTGCAGCAAGGTATTTTTGTATTTTTGGTTTAATGGATCTGAAAATAAACACAAGGAAAAAGTAGATCACAAGGCAAATATATGGGAGAGAAGGCTCGGGGCCCGTAGGATTCACTAGTGGCTTCTCTCAAAATAGATAGCAAACAGTGGGTGAACAAATTACTGTTGGGCAATTGATAGAACTTCAAATAATTATGACGATATCCAGGAAATGATCATTACATAGGCATCACATCCACGATTAGTAGACCGACTCTTGACTCCATCTACTACTATTACTCTACACATCGACCGCTATCCAGGATGCATCTAGTGTACGTATTAAGTTCATGGAAAAACAAAGTAATGCAATAAGAACGATGACATGATGTAGACAAGATCCGTTTATCTATTGCGGCAGATATAGACCCCATCTTTTATCCTTAGTAGCAACGATACATACGTGTCGGTTCCCTTTCTGTCACTAGGATCAAGCACCGTAAGATCGAACCCACTACAGGCACCTCTTCCCATTGCAAGATAAATAGATCAAGTTGGCCAAACAAAACCCAAATATCAGAGAAGAAATACGAGGCTATAAGAGATCACGCATATAAGAGATCAAAGAAACTCAAATAACTTTCATGGATATAAAAAGATATAACTGACCATAAACTCGAAGTTCATGAGATTCCAACAAACGCACCGCCAAAAGACTTACATCATATGGATCTCCAAGAGACCATTGTATTGATAATCAAGAGAGAGAGAGAGAGGAAGCCATCTAGCTACTAACTACGGACCCGAAGGTCTACAAAGAACTACTCACGCATCATCGGAGAGGCACCGATGGAAGTGGTGAACCCCCCCGTGATGGTGTCTAGATTGGATCTGGTGGTTCTGGACTCTGGGGTGGCTGGATGAATATTTCATCGACTCCCCTAGGGTTTCTAGAATATTGGGGTATTTATAGAGCAAAGAGGCAGTCCGAGGGGCATCCGAGGTGGGCACAACCCACCAGGGCGCGCCTGGGCCTCCTGGCGCGCCCTGGTGGGTTGTCCCCTCCTCAGGACTCCCCCAGGTGCAATCAGGGCCCATCTTCTTCCTTTTGGTCCATAAAAAATCATCATAAATTGGCGTGGCATTTGGACTCCGTCTGATATTGATTTCCTGTGATGTAAAAAACATACAGAAAACAGTAACTGGCACCTGGCACTATGTCAATAGGTTAGTACCAAAAAATGATATAAAATGATTATAAAGCATCCAAGATTGATAATAAAACAGCATGGAACAATAAAAAAATATAGATACGTTGGGGACGTATCATCGTGCCCGCGCCGCGCCTACTGCGCCTGCGCGCTACTACGCTTCTGCCGCGACTCGACCGCAGCCTGTCGCCGCGCCCGTTGCCCTCCCGCAGCCCCACGCCTGGACGATCCCGTTGCTGCTTGCTGCTACACGTCTCCCGTGCTAGCCCCGCACCGGACGCCCCGGACCGCCGCAACCCCTGCCCGCGAGCCGCGCCGTCGTTGCCTTGCTGGCCGCCTCGGTCGCGCCCTCACCGCTAGCCTCCTCCCGCAAGTGCCTGACCGCACCTTCCGCGCATGCATCAGCCGATCCCCGTGTCGCCCCGCTCCGCGTCGCTGCTGCATCCGCGCCGCCCCGCTTGCCGACTGCTACCTCGCTGCCCGCGCCCTGGTGCTCTGGCGCCGCGCTGCCCTACACCAGCGCCGCCCTCTGCCGGCGCCGTCCGCTGCTCCCCACCCCCACGGCCGCACGCTCTAGCACCTGATGCGCCTTGCCCGGGTTCGCCCCGACGGGCAACCCCGCCCACAGCCCTGTTAACCCACACGCCCGGTTGGCCCTACGGGCCACAACCCAGTGCCCCCCCCACGCCCGTGTCAAAAAATATAAATAAATAAATAAAATATTAATTAATTAATTAGTGAATTTATTAATTTAATTAATCATGTTTAATTAAACTAATTAACTTAATCCAATTAACCTAATGAACTAGATAAGATAACTAAATCTGTTTGATTAAACTGTGTCAATGACAGGCGGGCCCCAGCTGTCAGTTTGACCGAGTCAATGCCCTGTTGATTGCTGATGTCATGATGATGTCATGTTGATGCAATAACTCCATTTTAGAATTATTAATAATTCTAGAATATTGTTTAAATCTTTGAAAAATCACAGAAAATAATCCGTAACTCTGATGGAAAAACTTTATACATGAAAGTTGCTCAGAACGACGAGACAAATCTGAATACATGGTTCGTTTGTCCACCACATGTCCCTAGCATAGAAAACATGCAACCTTTCCCCTCTGGTTCATCTGTCCGAAAATGCCTAACCCCGGGAAAACTTTCCCGGACGTTATCCCCCTTTGCCGGTATCGTGTAGCACCGCGTTAGAACACCCCTAGCCCTACATGTTACCCTGTCGTGCATCTGTGTTGCACCTGTTTGCATTATATTTACTGTTTCTTCCCCCTCTTCTCTCAGGTACACCCCTGAAAGAGCAATCATGCTCTTACATCATGTTTTTGATGTTGATGACAATATGCATGTAGGGGACTAACAATGGTTGTTAAGTAAATCTCAGGTGTTAGTCCCCGGTTTCATCGATGTGTGTGGATCAAGAGCATACGAAGTAATTTTGCTCAAGGATGAAGTATCAAAAGTGATTTCATATTTATTTCCTTGAGTATAGGATCCCGCACTATTAAGAGGGGATCGATAGGGTTAGCTTAAGACTTGCTCATTTCAATAACAACCATTCAAAACTAGGCTAGTGTTCCAACTTTATGTTCTCTAATAAGGTTCTGTCTCTGGCATACCGGATGTCCGGGCTTGACCCCGGATGTCCGGGCTCATGGCGGATATCCGGCCTGCAGGCCGAATTTCCGGGCCTGGCTATCCAGAATGCATTTTTGCTGGTATCATTTGCCGGATGTCCGGCCCTCTATGCCGGATGTCCGGGCCCTCATGCTGCGTCGGATGGCCGGGCCTTATCCCGGATGTCCGGCCTCTGCTACCACAGAACAACTGGGTTTCTGTAACCTCCTTGTGATCACGCCGGATGTCCGGTCACCTGACGGATGTCCGGGCCTTCCTGATACGCCGGATGTCCGGGCTTGGGCCCCGGATGTCCAGCCTCTCTGTTTTCTGCTCTGCCTCTGCTGTGTTCCTTATGTGCCCTTGCCAATCCGGATGTCCGGCCTCTAGCCCGGATGTCTGGCCTGCCCGTTCATTTACACTATAACGGCCACATTTGCACTCACACTATATATAGCCCTTCTCCCCCACGGGAGAGGGTTGACCACTCACTTTGAACAAACCCTAGAACACATTTCTTACTCTCTCTCACTCCTCCACACCAAATCTTAGATCCCCACGGGATTTGAGAGCATCTGCGAGAAGTTGTCCAATCAAGTGATAGATCCACTCCTTCTCCTTCTTTGCACCAAAGGAATTCATGATTTGAGCAAGTTTTGAGCTTTCCCCATCGTTCTTGTTACTCTTGGAGGTTGGAGACTCCTAGGCGGTAGGAGTCTTTCGGAGAGGAATCGAACTTTGTGATTACCCTCGGAAAAGTTTGTGAAGGTTTGGAGACCACCCCAAGGTCTACCACTAGTGGTTGAGAAACGCCTCCGTGGTGTTGTCTCAAAGGGAGAATAGGGTGAGCCTTCGTGGCGTTGGTGTGCCTTCGTGGTAACATCCACCTCTCTAACGGTGACTAGCTTCCCTCCAAGGAAGTGAACATTGGCATAGATCCTTGTCTCCCGGAGTTGCGGTTACTCCTAACCCTAACTCTCTACTTGTGGTTACTTGTCTCTTTGCACTTACTTACATCATCTTGTGCTTGCTTACTTAAGTGCTTGGGTTACTTGCTTAGTATTCAATACTCACTTGCAATTGTTAGGCTCACCGTCATATTCCGCACTATTGCTTAAAATTGCTAAGTAATAATTAAAATTTGTAGTTGTACATATTCACCCCCCTCTAGGTCCATATCGATCCTTTCAATTGGTATCAGAGCATCATGCTCTATTCTTGTGGCTTAAACGCCCTAGAGAGAGATGAACCCAGATGGGACTCCCCTGGTTGTAGATCCTAAGGATAAAGGGGAGGCTTCGTCTGAAGTCAAGTCCTTTACATATGAGGATCTAGAACGGGCCCTTGCTAAGAAAAAAGAGGAGCATGATGCTTCTCTTGAGGCCTTGGTCGAAATGATATTATCCACGTTGTCCACGGTGCTTGCACCACTCTCGGGTGGTGTGGCTTCGAGGCTGTCGGTGTCAAAACCAGCGGATCTCGGGTAGGCGGTCCTGAACTGTGCGTCTAGGCGGATGGTAACAGGAGACAAGGGACACGATGTTTTTACCCAGGTTCGGGCCCTCTCGATGGAGGTAAAACCCTACTCCTGCTTGATTAATATTGATGATATGGGTAGTACAAGAGTAGATCTACCACGAGATCGGAGTGGCTAAACCCTAGAATCTAGCCTATGGTATGATTGTTGTTCGTCCTACGGACTAAAACTCTCCGGTTTATGTAGACACCAGAGAGGGCTAGGGTTACACAGAGTCGGTTACAATAGGAGGAGATCTTCATATCGTATCGTCAAGCTTGCCTTCCACGCCAAATAAAGTCCCATCCGGACACGGGACGGAGTCTTCAATCTTGTATCTTCATAGTCCGGGAGTCCGGCCAAAGGTCTTAGTCCGGCCATCCGGACACCCCCTAATCCAAGACTCCCTCAGTAGCCCCTGAACCAGGCTTCAATGACGACGAGTCCGACGCGCAAGTTATCTTCGGCATTGCAAGGTGGGTTCCTCCTCCGAATATTTCATAGAAGATTTTGAACACCAGGGTAGTGTCCGGCTCTGCAAAATAAGTCCCACATTCCATCGTAGAGAGAATAATAGTTGTATCAATCGGATCTGCCGACGTATTCCGCGGCGTGACATCGTGCCACGGCCAGGCTTTTATTCATTTTATTGTTCCACCTCAGCGCGTTTAGCGAGGCGGTTTCCTTGGCACGTCTTGTCAAAGCAGAGATCGTGTCCCCTTATTCCGGGATTCTCATCAATACGGCTGTGAGTAACCCAACCACGCCATTAACCGCAACGCTTGGGAGATAAGCGAGTTTTATTAGGCCGGTGGGGGGCTCGTAGTTTTGGCCGCCCATATAAGGGGATAAGAATCCACCCTTTCCATTCACGCCCTCTTCCTCCTCTGCTTATCCGTCCCTGCGTGCTCGAGCTCCAGCGCCCAAGCCCGCACTTCCCACCTCAACCTTCTCCAACCATGTCTGGAGCGGGAGGTAGATGGATGGCCTCCTCCGTCACGGAGGGACAAATCAAAAACCTGAGGAAGGCCGGATACTTGTCTAACGACATCGCGCACCGGCTCCCGGATGTGGGGCAACTCATCCCCACCCATAGGCCCCATGAGAGGGTTGTTTTTCTTCCCCATTTCCTCCGCGGACTGGGTTTTCCTCTTCACCCATTCGTCCGAGGGCTCATGTTCTACTACGGCCTGGACTTCCACGATCTGGCCCCGAACTTCATCCTCAATATCTCGGTGTTTATCGTCATGTGCGAGGCCTTCTTCCGCATCCAGCCCCACTTTGGCCTATGGCTGAAGATCTTCAGCGTCAAGCCGAAGGTCGTGCAAGGCCGACAGGCGGAATGCGGAGGCGCCATGCTGGGCAAGATAGCCAACGTCACCTGGCTCGAGGGTGCCTTCGTGGAAACCATCAAAGGGTGGCAATCAGGGTGGTTTTATATCACCGAGCCACGTGACCCTAAATGGGCAGCGGCCCCCGAATTTCGATCCGGCATCCCCACCCGGCTCACATCTTGGAAAGAGACGGGCCTATCGTGGGGCAATTCGGAAGAGGTGACCGGACTCCAAACCTGCGTCCGAGACCTGGTGACCAAGAAGGTCAAGCTTGTCAACGTGGTCCAGGTCATGCTCTTCCGCCGGATCCTCCCGTGTCAACGACGGGACTTCAATTTGTGTGAGTTCGACCTGGCCCAGCACCAGACTCTATCCCGGCTCTTTGAAACGAAGCACGAGGACGCCTGGAAGGTGCTTTTCAAGAGTTCCGAGGTCTCCCCTCCCGTCACTGAGGATCGCGGATTCTGCGCCAAACGTCAAGCCTCCGAAGTAAGCTTACATTTAGTCCCTTACGGGATACCCGAATTTCATAGTGTGACTTTATGTGGGATCTAAACTCCCGTTCCTTTGACAGGACTAGAAGAGGACATCCGGACAGTTCGACTGTCCGGCCCCTTTGCCCGAAGGCCCAGTAGACGCACATTTAGCGAAGCTACTGGTTCCGGCACCTCACGTGGTGCCAGAGAAGAAGGCCAAGGGGACCCGAAAGAGTTCCCGGCGCCGGTGTCGTCGGATTTGCCCGACGGCCCCAACGCACCCTCCGCCTCCGAAGACGAGGAGGAGGAGGAAGAAGAAGATGCCTCTCCCCCCCAACGGGGGGAGGAAAGAAGAGAAAGGCCGCCCCAACTGGGGAAGCCGGAGGGTCTAAGAAGGGGAAGACCCTTCTGCTGGACTACGCCCCTGACGCCGAAGACGGCGGGGAGGATTGGCCATCCAGGGTCAAGCCCCTGGCAACATCGTAAGTGTCCGGCTACCCGAATGAATTATTGCACTCCTTCATTATTTGATAGATTTTAATGCTGAAGCTAATCATGCAGTCCACCCAGAGCTCAGCTTGGCGATTCGTCGAGCGGATCTCTGAATTCGTCGAATGTGAAAAGCGCTTCACTTCCGACGGCCTCCTCCCCTCTCCCTACAGACGACGCTGAGGTGGAGTCCTGTAGGGGACAAAACCAGGAGGAGGTGGTACTGGAAGCGCCACAAGGCGACCTTCCGGACTCCAAGCCCAAAGGGGGTAAAGCTCCGGAGGGATCTAAGTCCGGACCCGGGCCGGACACTGCTCCGGAACCATCAGTGGTTCCAGAGTCCTACAGGCGGCGCCTTCATAAGAAGGGCAAGCCCGCGACGCCGGCGACTTCCGTCCACCCGGAGGCGCCGGACAATTTGCTGGAGGCGCTTAACAGCGCCTCCATCGACGAAGAACATCGCACTATTATGAGTGCGGTGATTCAGAAGGTTCAGTCCGCCAAGAGCGGGCTGACGGAAGCCTGCACAAGCCTGTTAACGGGCTTTGAGGTATGTGTTCAAAAACATATATATATATAAAATGTTACCGCATAGACAGTAGCCCCTGATGCTTAGTTCGGTGTTCGGAAAGAAAAGCCGAACTGAGGATCTCAAAAGATATACGCAGGAGTCTAATAGAAATATGTCAATATGGGAATGCAGGCTGCGCTGCTGACCTCTGCCGCACTGACTGCGGAGGTCAATGCCTTGAAGGAAACCCTCGAGCGGTCCGAGAGCGAGCTCGGCTGTGCCAAGAAGCAGCTCGAGGATAAAGAGGGTACATAGTACCTCTTGTAAATGTATATAGAAATACTTGGTTGCAAAATAATAACAGGACCAACGTTAATGTTGCATGAGCCAAGACCGAGGTGGCGACCCTGAAAGAGGCGGTCTCAAAGGCCGAAAAGAGTGTGGCCTTGGAGCGCACTGAGCGAGAGAAGCAGGAGGTGCGGGTGGCGGAGGTGCGGCAAGAGCTCCAGGCTCTTGTGGAAAAACACGAGAGTTTGTAGCGTGACTCGAAGACTCGAGAGTCCGAGCTTGCCTTGGCTCTTGAGAGTGCCAAGACCGCAAAGGCCGAAGCCCAGAAGGCCCTTCAGGAGATCGAGGCGATGAAGAAGATAGCGGTGGGTAAGGCATTATTTATGCAAAGCAAAAATATAAAAGTTAATTATCTGCTACTTACCCAAATCCGGAGCTCTCCAGGAGCGTTCGCTGATCTGCCCCGTAGTGTGTCTGATGCCGCCGCATACTACCGAGCCGAAGAGGGGAACTCGACGGAAAAAGTGTTCTGGTCTCAGTATGCTGAGGCCGAACATCCGGTGCCCCTGAGCGACCAGCTGAAGCAGCTGGTCGAGCTCCACAAGGTGGCCGAACAGGCCATGAAGGGCCTCATAGCTCGGCTGTGGCCTGGAGAAGTCATGAATGGGAGCTACTTCGGTCTGGTGTGGCGGCTGGTGGACGCGTGTCCATGGATTGAGGTCGTCAAGCGCTCCATTTGTATTGAAGGTGCCCGTCGGGCCCTTGCCCGTGCTAAGGTGCACTGGGGCAAGCTAGACGCGGAGAAGCTGTTGACGGACGCGCCACCACCGGGCAAGGAGTATCGTACACCCGAGATGTATTATAATGGCGTTCTGAAGGGTGCCCGCCGCATAGCGGATGAGTGCTCCAAAGATGTAATTTTTGAGTAAACTCGCATTTGTTATCCTGTACGCTGAAGCTTTGTTCATATGCGTTAAGTAACGCTTGTTAATTTAAAATATTACCTTCTGTGCGGCTGTTTATCAAATCTGAGAGATGCAAGTGGTCGGCTTCGACCCCCATGCCACGAGGGCTGGGGTGTTCGGGATAAACCTGAGCGCTCTTGTTCCCATTCTTGGGACCATCTAGGGAGGCGTTCAGCACAACGAACCAGGCCGTCGGACTTATAATGCTTTATCACTCTCACTTAGCCATAGAATTCTATAATTTTAAATTTCGGCGAAGCCCCTAGTATTCGGAAGACCGAGTTCGGGGCGCTATCCACGCCTAGGCCGGATAAGTCCGGTTCCTCGCTCGAAGTGGCATAAGTCTTTAAGGACTTGAAGAAACCTCGCGAACAGCGACCGGTCTCTCGCACTATCATGACAGTCAGTTTTAACTTTCTCTACTGAGGTGTTAACCCAGCTCAACTGGGGCACAATCGCAGTAGTTCTCCCAGCGCTACCTTAGCCAACAATGCGGAACATAAGGTACCAAAACATGGGAGCCGGGCAAACCCAACTATTGACCAAAGACATGATTCGGAGCCGATGCATATAGTGCTATAAGTTCGGGGTGCCGCACTTGTTAGAGTGTTCGATCTTCTCACACCATGTTATGGGGTGTCGTAAGCCCCTGGTGTATTATCCGTACCGAAGTGTACGGTTGCAGAATGTCATGACTGAACATATTTGTATATAAAAATAGATAAGTACAATAATAGGTAAGAGCTATATATTGTTCATTAAAAAAGGGCTGCTGCGAAAGCAGAACGATACAAAAAGTGCGGTAAGCAAGAGATGGGAGTATTTGACATATTCCCCTCCAGGGGCAAGCTGCAAGATTGTAAGAGAAACAGGTATTAAACTCGTTATAGAGACCACCTAGACTTTTGACACTTCCTCCCTGGCTATTGCATCGTGGGTTCGGCGAGAGTATTGCCGGACAGGCCTTCCGAATAGTTGGGTCCTGAAAGTTTGTGAAAAGGAAAACGGCGAAATAGGGAGCCCCTTAGTGCGATTGAGCCGCATTCTGGGCGTGCCGTTGTTGTGCCCCTCCCCTTATGCCCATGGTATCTCTAAGGCATAATTATGTATGCGTGGTACCAGTATCGCCGTTTGACGGGGGCTAGGGTTGGGGCCGCACTGCTATGCTTGCTCGGAACGTGCCAGCCGGATTTGTTGTAGTTTACTTCAGGCTCGCTTGACGTTGTCCGGACGTTTGGCACCTGGACTGGAGAACTGCCTTGAGAGGCTACTCTGTACTTCCGCTGCCAGGGCCGCCGTGTGCTCCTCCATTCGGAGAGAGCGTTCGGTGTTTCCGTTTACCGTGATGACTCCGTGAGGTCCTGGCATCTTGAGCTTGAGATATGCGTAGTGCGGCACCGCATTGAATTTGGCAAATGCGGTTCGTCCGAGCAGGGCGTGATAGCCGCTGCGGAATGGGACTATGTCAAAGATTAACTCCTCGCTCCGGAAGTTATCCGGGGATCCGAAGACCACCTCGAGTGTGACCGAGCCTGTACAGCTGGCTTCTACTCTTTGTGGGTTTAATCCTTGAAGGATCGATGCGCATTTTTCGCACTGTGTCCTGGTAAAGCAGGTTCAGGCTACTGCCGCCGTCCATTAGGACTCTGGTAAGGTGAAATCCATCGATAATTGGGTCTAGCACCAGTGCGGCGAATCCGCCGTGACGGATGCTGGTGGGATGGTCCCTTCGATCGAAGGTGATCGGGCAGGAGGACCATGGGTTGAACTTTGGGGCGACTGGCTCCAGCGCATAGACGTCCTTGAGAGCATGCTTCCGCTCCCTTTTGGGGATGTGGGTTGCGTATATCATATTCACCATCCGAACTTGCGGGGGAAATCCCTTCTGTCCTTTGTTGTTCGGTGGCCGGGGCCCCTCCTCGTCATTGCTATGTAGCCCCTTGTCTCTGGTCTCGACACTTAACTTGCCTGCCTGCTTGAACACCCAACAATCCCTGTTGGTGTGATTGGCTGGCTATTCGGGTGTGCCGTGTATCTGGCATGAGCGATCGAGTATCCGGTCTAAGCTGGATGGGCCCTGAGGGTTTCTTTTGAATGGCTTCTTCCGCTGACCCGGTTTAGAGCCTCTGAATCCGGCATTGACTGCCGTATCTTCAGTATTGTCACCGTTAATGCGGCGCTTATGCTTGTTGCGACGTGACCTGCCGTTGTTATCCTTGGTATCCAAATTGCCGAGGCTCTTGGTTATGTTATTGCTACGAGCTAGCCATCTGTCTTCTCCCGCACAGAAGCGGATCATGAGTGTCGTCAGGGCTGCCATAGACTTCAACTTTTCCTGTCCTAGGTGTCGGGCAAGCCATTCGTCTCGGATGTTGTGCCTGAAGGCTGCAAGGGCCTCGGTGTCCGGACAATCGACTATTTGGTTTTTCTTGGTTAGGAACCGTGTCCAGAATTGTCTGGCCGATTCCTCTGGCTGCTGGATTATGTGGCTTAGGTCATCGGCGTCTGGTGGTCGCACATAAGTGCCCTGTAAGTTGTCAAGGAATGCGGATTCCAGGTCCTCCCAACAACTAATTGCCTCTGCTGGCAGGTTGTTAAGCCAATGTCGAGCTGGTCCTTTAAGCTTGAGCGGGAGGTATTTGATGGCGTGTAGATCATCACCACGGGCCATGTGGATATGAAGGAGATAATCCTCGATCCATACCACGGGATCTGTTGTGCCATCGTATGATTCGATGTTTATGAGTTTGAAGCCCTCGGGGATTTGATGATCCATTACTTCGTCTGTGAAGCATAGTGGGTGTGCGGCGCCCCTGTACTGGGCTATATCACGACGCAGCTCAGACGATCTTGGTCTGTTGTATTCGGCCGGGCCATACTTATTATGTCCGGCGTGACGGCTAGCGTCACGCGAAGCGGGGCGCCCATGCGATCCGTAGATCGATCTTGTTTGGCTTGCCTTATTCTCCAACATGTCTCGCAGGTCTGTTGCGTCTCCCCGTACTCTGGTATGTTTTGAGCGGTGTTGGGGTGAGGCTTGGGTTGAGGGCCTGAAGGCCTCTCTATCGCGGCCACGGGGTGGCCGATCGGGCGCATCGTACGCTGGTGATGTAGGTTCAGTTGCTTCCTCCTCAAGTTGGGGTAGCAGCCTGCGCTTTGGGTAGCTCTTGGATGGGCGTTCTAGTTTATACTCTTCGGCCGCCAGGACTTTGGTCCATCTGTCGGCTAGCAAGTCTTCGTCAGCTCTAAGCTACTGCTGTTTCTTCTTGAGGCTGCTTGCCGTGGCTATGAGCCTGCGTTTGAAACGCTCTTGTTCGACGGGATCCTCTGGCACGACGAATTCGTCGTCGTCGAGGCTTGCTTCGTCTTCGGAGGGAGGCATGTAATTGTCGTCCTCATCCTCTTTGTCGGCCGCTCTGTCATGAGGGTTGGCTCCTTCGTCCTCCTGCACTGAATCCTGCTGGAGGGGGTTGTCTTCGACACTGTCCGGCGTATTGTTATCTCCGGTGCCGGAATCGCCGTTTTTGCTTTGGCGGGACTTAGAGCGGCGCCGCTGACGTTGGCGCTTGGGTTGCTTCTTGGAGGGGTCATCCTCCATTTTCTCCTTGCCATCCCCCGCTTTAGGGGTGTCCACCATGTATATGTCATATGACGAGGTGGCTTTCCAGTTCCCTATAGGTGCTGGTTCTTGATCGTCTCCTTCATCGGCGTCCATGCCGTCGATGTCTTCGGAGTCAAAGTCGAGCATGTCGGTTAAATCGTCGATAGTGGCTACGAAGTGGGTGGTGGGTGGGCTACGAATTTCTTCATCGTCCGTATCCCAACCGTGTTGGCCGTAGTCCGGCCAGGGCTCTCCTGACAAAGAGAGAGACTTTAACGAATTCAGGATATTGCCAAAAGGCGAGTGCTGAAAGACATCCGCGGCGGTGAACTCCATGACCGGAGCCCAATCGGGCTTAATCGGAAGAGGTGCAGGGTTTACGGAGTCCGGATCGGAGTCCGGCACCTTGGAGTCACGGGCCTTGCGAGGGACTAGGCTGGTATCCGGCTCTATCGCCGTAGAGGTTGCAGCTTCCGGGGTGACGTCCAACCGTCCGTCCTCGACTGGCGCAGCGGGCTCCGAGCTAATGGTCGGAGCGGACACCTGAGCGGCGCTCTGGGTGTTGTCCTATGACAGAGCTAAATCATGCCCATCGTGACAGTGTGGCGCGCTCGGTCGTGGCTCGAATCCGTCGAAGATCAAGTCCCCGCGGATGTCGGCTGTGTAGTGTAAGCTTCCAAACCTGACCTGGTGGCCAGGGGCGTAGCTTTCAATCTGCTCCAGATGGCCGAACGAGTCGGCCCGTAGTGCGAAGCCGCCGAATACGAAGATCTGTCCGGGGAGAAAAGTCTCATCCCGGACCATATCGCGATTGTCGAGCGAAGAAGCCATCGGGCCTAAAGGCGACGACACAGAGGAACTCTCAATGAAAGCACCAATGTTGGTGTCAAAACCGGCGGATCTCGGGTAGGGGGTCCCGAACTGTGCGTCTAGGCGGATGGTAACAGGAGACAAGGGACATGATGTTTTTACCCAGGTTCGGGCCCTCTTGTTGGATGTAAAACCCTAGTCCTGCTTGATTAATATTGATGATATGGGTAGTACAAGAGTAGATCTACCACGAGATCGGAGTGGCTAAACCCTAGAATCTAGCCTATGGTTTGATTGTTGTTTGTCCTATGGACTAAAACTCTTCGGTTTATATAGACACCGGAGAGGGCTAGGGTTACACAGAGTTGGTTACAATGGGAGGAGATCTTCATATCGTATCGCCAAGCTTGCCTTCCACGCCAAGGAAAGTCCCATCCGGACACGGGACGGACTCTTCATTCTTGTATCTTCATAGTCCGGGAGTCCGGCCAAAGGTCTTAGTCCGGCCATCCGGACACCCCCTAATCCAGGACTCCCTCAGAGGCCAACTGTGCCTACTCCATCACTTGGTCAACAACCTCCTAGCAATGAACACGCTAGTGTTCCTTAGCTTTATGCAAGACCTCAGGTTGAGAAACCAAAATATAATCCTCAAGGCAAACCTCCTTTACTTAGTGCCACTTCCGATTTTGCTTTGTGGAGAGTTGCTATGCAGGATCATCTTTGACATGGAAACGATGAGATGCTGGAGATCATAGAGTATGGCTATCACGTGGTTGATCCAAAGAACCCCACACCAAGAGAAATATATGACAAGAACCTCAATGACACTGCAATCATGTGTATAAGGAGAGGTATGGCTGAAAAGCAAAGGAGACCGTTCATACACATCACATGTGCCAAGGAACTATGGGGAAGTATTATAAGATCCAAGACTAGCACCTCTACCCTCCGGAGTGCTCAATATGAAATTGCCAAGGGGCAATTGCAAAACTTTTGTATGGAGAAAGGTGAAACCCCCAATCAACTCCATGAGCGTCTCATGACTGTCACTGCCGATATTGAGTCATGTGAGTGTGACAAGACACAAGATGGATTCGACATGACTAAGCGTTTCCTTGTGGATAAGTTGCTTCATGCTCTTGCCCCATATCACCATCAAATGGTGTGGGACATAAGACAACACCATACCTTCAAGGAAATGACTACAGATGACATCATATCCACCTTTCAACTATTTGAAGAGTCGAAGGCTAATGCCACAAAACATCTTGCCATGCATGGTTCCCCATCATCAAAGATCAATCTTGCATTGAAGGCCAAGCATGTATGTGAAGATGAGCAAAGTGAAGAAGAAGAAGAAGAAGAAGATGATGATGAAGATGGTGATGAGATTGAATTCGACAAGGGCCCTTCATACGAAGACATGGCTCTCTTTGTCAAGAAGTTTAGCGCGGGAAAATTCAAGGGAAGATTTCAAAAGAAGAAAGTAAGAAAATGCTACAACGGTGAAGAAACCAACCACTTCTCCAACGAGTGCCCTTATGAGAAGAGAGAAGATAAACCAAGATTTCCCAAGACCTTTCCCAAGAAGAAGTTGCCAAATCCTTTGAACTCCAAGCTCAAGAAGAGAGATGGAAAAGCAATGGTTGCTCAAGAAGAATCCGATCCGAATGATGTTAGTGGTGTTGCCGGAGTTTCTCAAGACTCTCAAAACACCTTGAGGTTAGTAAACAAGAGTGGTGACGTGGTCACCTACAACTACATGAAATATTACAAGGGCAACACTCACAAGTGCCTAATGGCAAAGGCCATGGTTGAAGATGGAGAGGACCAAAGCTCTTCTAACAAGGTCAAGGTAACTCCACGATCAAATCCTCCTCTCTTCACTCCTTCTACTCCTAGTGATGAGTATCTTGATGCGGAGGATAGTTATGAGGATGATGATCTAGATGATCCTATGATTGCTAAACTTAATAAGTTCATGTGCTCCCTCAAAGGAAAGAAGCTCACTATGTTTCGTATGCTTATGGAGATGGTGAGTAAGCACACCATCACCATTAGGGAACTCGAAACCCTCGTCACTGAGGAAAAGGAAAAATGTGAAATCCTTGAGCGGAAAGTCCAATATGAGGGAGCACGAAATGATGAACTATGCTTAAAAATTGGTGTAAATATTGATGTTCACACTAATAATCTTGCCTCCTTGAAAAAGGCTATTGACTCTTGCGAAGAGTTAATGAATGATAAAAGTAAGCTTGTAAAGGCTCATGCTTCTCTATCTAAGGATTGTGAGCTTCTATCCGTGTCTCTCAAGACTAAGGAAGGAGAGCTCACCGTTCTTACAAAGAGTTTTGAGACACTCAAACTTACTTATCTTGAAACTCTAACCAAGGCTTACTCTTATCCTATTATCAATGTTGATGCTTGTACTACTAACTCTAGTAGTGATCTAGCATCTATTCTTGAGGAAAATCATTTTCTCAAGGCTCAAATCGAGAAAGGTCTCATGACTTGTGCTCAAGGGCAAAAGAATCTTGATGAAATATTGAGTCAACACAATGAGGTGTTTGCCAAAGAGGGACTTGGGTTTGACCCAAGCACAAGCAAGAAGAAGACGTCCTCTCAAAAGTGCACAACTCCTCTAAAAGAAACATTTGTAAGATAAGGGCACAAGGAGAAAGGTAAGTTTGTGAGTGGGAAGGCCACAAGGGGCATGCCCACTCTCAACAAGCCTAAAGAGTTCATGCCTCCATCCTATGTACTTCGTAAGACTAAGGATGGAGAAGTCTTTGCAAAATTTGTTGGTCCTTGAAATGCATTCCAGTTCTATTCTATTTGGGTCCCTAAGACCCTTGTGACTAACTTGAGAGGTCCCATTTCAAAATGGGTTCCGCTAACCAAGTCCTAATTGTGTGTAGGTTAACTTCGCCGGTGGAGTGAAATGGGTGATTGCTAGTGAATGTACAAATCATATGACCGGAGATAGCAAATTGCTCTACGATTTCATGGAAGCTATTCAACCATTCATGAGCATTATGTTTGGTGGAGATTCAAAAGGACAGGTACTCGGGTTGGGCAAGGTGGCTATCACAAATGACATGTCTCTTGCAAATGTCATGCTTGTCCAATCCCTTAAATACCACATGCTTTCTGTTCGCCAATTGGCTTCTGTTGGTTATGATACACTCTTTAGACTAGCAGATGTGAAAGTCTTTAAGAGAGATACTCTCGAAGTGGCCTTTGTTGGAGAGTTGGATGGAAACCTTTACACGGTTGATTTCTCGAAAGAGAGCACATTCCATGCAACTTATCTAATGGCCAAGGCTGACAAGGGGTGGCTATGGCATCGCCGGCTAGCCCATGTCGGCATGAGAAATCTTCAAGATCTCTTAAAGGGGAATCACATCCTTGGACTAACCAATGTCTCTTTTGAGAAAGATCGTGTGTGTGGTGCATGCATAGCCGGGAAGCAACATCAATCAAAGCATCCACCCAAGAACATAGTATCTACTTCAAGGCCCCCGGAGCTCCTTCATGTGGATCTCTTTGGGCCTCCTTCATGGGATAGTCTTGGTGGAAAAAAGTATGGGCTTGTCATTGTTGATGATTACTCAAGATATACATGGGTGTTCTTCCTCAAGTCCAAGGACGAAACAAGGATCACCTTCATTGATTTTGCCAAGCAAGCCCAACGCAAGTTTGAAAAAGAAATCCGGGCAATAAGAAGTGACAATGGCTCTGAGTTCAAGAACTATACCTTGGAAGAATTTCTTAGTGATGAAGGGATTGAGCATTAATATTCAGCTCCATACACTCCTCAGCAAAATGGTGTAGCCGAAAGGAAGAACCGTACACTTGTAGAGATGTCAAGGTCCATGTTGGATGAATACAAGTCACCACATAGTTTTTGGGCCGAAGCTGTCAACACCGCATGCCATGCCTCAAACCGGCTCTTCCTCCGCACTATATTGGAAAAGACTCCATATGAGCTTCTAACTGGAAACAAGCCAAATGTCAAGTACTTTCGTGTATTTGGGTGCAAATGTTTCATCCTGAACAAAAGAGAACGGTTAGGAAAATTTCAATCCAAAACAATTGAGGGTAATTTGTTGGCTATGGATCAAACTCTCACGCCTATAGAGTCTACAACAAATCCAATGGATGTGTTGTAGAAACTAGTGATGTGGTGTTTGATGAATTTAATGGCTCCCATGGGGAGCAAGTTGATCTAAGTGATGTAGGTGAAGAAGATTCTTCTCAAGACATTTTGACCATGGGTGTTGGTGCACTTATTCCTATGGAACAAGAACCTCATGATGATGAAGAAGAAGATGGAAGTCTCACACATCATCAAACTACTTCAACATCCATACCACCACAAGCTCCTATTGTTCAACCGATACCCTTAGCCCAAGTAGAAGAAGATGATCAAGTTCCTCTTCATGATAATCTTCAAGAACAAGATCATCATCAAGTGCAAGAACAAGAAAGTCCAATCATTGATGATGAACCTCAACAAATGCAATATGAACAAGAAGATCTTCCTCCACACATTAATGATCCATATGTTGAGGATGTGATGATGGACATGAAGTTGAACCTCGTGAAACCCTTACCTCCATCATGCCTTGAGTGGCCGGTCGTGTTGATGTTGACAAAATTCTCACCGGCATATCGGAAGGTAGAGTCACTTGTAAACATTTGACAAACTTTTGTGCTCACTTCTCGTTTGTGTCTAGTATTGAGCCCCTCAAGGTACAAGATGCATTGATGGACAATGATTGGCTAGTTGCTATGCAAGAAGAGTTGAACAGTTTTGAACGCAACCAAGTGTGGTCATTAGTCAAGAGGCCATCTATCGAGCACAACGTCATTGGAACAAAATGGATTTTCAAGAACAAGCAAGATGAAAATGGTGTAATCATCCGCAACAAGGCAAGGTTAGTGGCACAAGGGTACTCACAAGTTGAAGGTTTGGACTTTGGTGAGACCTTTGCCCCCGTTGCCCGTCTTGAATCCATTCGCATCTTACTTGCTTATGCCGCTTTCAATGGTTTTACATTACATCAAATGGATGTGAAGAGTGCTTTCCTTAACGGTCCTCTACAAGAACAAGTATATGTGTCACAACCACTCGGGTTCGTTGATCCCTTTCACAAAGACTATGTGTATAAACTTCATAAGGCTTTGTATGGCCTCAAACAAGCACCTCGTGCTTGGTATGACCATTTGAAGAAGTTTTTACTCGATGATGGTTTTGTGAGAGGGGTGATCGATCCCACTATTTTTACTAAGAGGGATAAGGGTGATTTGATCCTATGCCAAATATATGTAGATGACATCATTTTTGGTTCTCCTAACATTCATTTGTGCAAGAAGTTTGCGGCTTCAATGACCAAGAATTTTGAAATGTCACTTAATACGGATTTGAAGTTCTTTCTCGGATTTCAAATTCAACAGTTTCAAGAAGGAATTTTCTTATCTCAAGCAAAGTACCTCAAGGATATCCTAGAGAAGTTTGGCATGTCTGATGCTAGTCCATGCAAAACACCCATGCCAACCAAAATTGCTCTCACTGAAGACACGAAAGGTACTCCTTTCGACCCATCTACTTACCGCTCTATGATTGGTTCATTACTTTATCTATGTGCATCTAGACCAGACATCATGTTCAGTGTATGCATGTGTGCTAGATTTCAAGCTTTCCCTATGGAAAGTCATCATAAGGCGGTTAAGCATATTCTTAGATACCTTGTTCACACCCCAAAGTTGGGCCTCTGGTACCCCAAGGATGCTAAGTTCGATCTCATTGGGTACACGGATGCAGATTGGGCTGGAGACAAAGTGGATCATAAGTCCACATCCGGTGCATGTCAGTTTCTTGGACGATCTTTGGTAAGTTGGTCCTCGAAGAAACAAAATTGTATTGCTCTTTCTACCGCAGAAGCTGAATACATTGCTGCCGCCAGTTGTGCAACTCAATTGTTATGGATGAGGCAAACTTTGAAGGATTACAGTATCACCTATAGACATGTGCCTCTTCTATGTGATAATGAAAGTGCCATCAATATTGCTGAGAACCCTAAAGATCATCTCTGCACCAAACACATTGATATTAGGTATCATTTCTTGAGAGATCATGTTGAAAAGGGAGATATTCACATTGATCACATTGGTATAGATTTGCAACTGGCAGATATCTTCACCAAACCTTTAGATGAAGCAAGGTTTTGTCGACTTCGGCGTGAACTTGGTATCTTGGAGCTTGACAATATTATGTGAAATCTAGTACCCTTTCATGCATGAATCTAATGTCTTGTCATGATGTAGGCATATATTTACGGGGAGGCATTCAATTCATGAATATTCTCACCCTACATAATGCATAAAAAGAACCAACACTCTCAAAGTTACCATGGTTCTCGAACTATGTTGCTTTAACATGATGGAGTCATGACTATATGCCCAAAGTCTACATCTTTGTGGCACTATGTTACATATGCTCAAACATGGTGACCTCGGTCATCGCGTGTACCTTACGTATGTGAACCTCTCATTTTTATGTTGTTAGGGATGCTATTTCATCTTAGTATGGCCTTAGAATTACTCAGGGAGTCACCTTTATAAATTCTCTCCAAAACTCCTTGGCGGAGTCTATGTCAAATCACATCAATTATCTTCTTTCCAATCTCTCTCTAGCCTCGATCTGTTGTCCAGTGGCCGGACATCCGGCCGCTCCGCTAGACATCCGGGCCCTGGAGCAGTGCCGGACATCCGGGCTTTAGGCGGACATCTGGGCCCTGGAGCACTGCCGGACATCCGGGCTTTAGGCGGACATCTGGGCCCTGATCCTATAGTTGTCGGTCCCTCACACACCGGATATCCGGCCTCCTTCCTGGATGTCCGGCCCGTTGTCCCCTATTTCCTTGCTCTCTGACCTCCACTCGCCGGATATCTGGGCCAGGCCCCGGATATCCGGTCCGTAACCTGCAGCCACACATATCTGGGGAGGGGCTCGGGCATTTGGGGCATCTTTCCCCATTCACTTCCGTTCCTCTTCCCCATCGCTCATCACAGCCGCCGCCGCCGGGCTGCCACTCCGGTGCTGCCTCGGCCCTATTCTTCGAGCTCCGAGCCTGATCTCCTGCTCACGGCCTCTCCTCCTCCCGATCTACGATTCTATCCAATCCATTTCTTGGGTTGGGTTGTGAATCCCTTGGGAGGGACCGGTGTATTGTGGGAGTAACTGCCGGAGTTCATCATGGCAAGGACCAAGAACTGCGGCCCCAATCGTCCCGAGCCCTCTTCCAGGGGTATGAATGCTATCTCTCCTCCATCCTGCTTCTATGGTGACCATGAGGTCTTAGGGCATCACTTTTGGTCTCTTGAGTGTTGGTGTCTCTTGCCTATGCCTAAAACATCTGTCAATGAACTTGGCTACTCAAATTTAAATCATGGACATGTCTCTTTTTGATCTACCACTGAACTTATTCTATGGTCATGCTCAAAATGGTCATCCCATTGTTTAAATATGATTTATCCATGTTCATCCTTATTAGTACCATCTCATCGAGATCTCTCATCCATTCCATTTGTCCGCCGACAAGGCTCAACCGACTCCGATGAGCATGCTCGGCCTAAGAAGAAGAAGGCCACCACCGTTAAGAAGAAGAAGCGGGCACCATCCACTAGTCCGTCGGCCTTGGATCCAGATGATGCAGATTATGTTGGGGAGGATGAGGAGGTCTGTGCACCAAGACACACCATTGGACAGTCCAAGCCTGTTACTAGGAGGGCCCCGATGCCTCATGTCAGCGGGTCTGCAATGCCCGTTGCTCATGACCGTCGCATTTCCATGGAGCTTCCTGACAGCGGGGATCGCGCTCCTAACAACTTCAAAACTCTAGGGGGAAGCTCAATATCTTGTGTTTCATCGGGATGTCAATCAATATGAGATGGTGGCTGATGTGGAGGATCCTCGGTTTCGGACTCGTATGCAGCAGGATCTCTATTCCAGTTTCGTTCGTGGGCGTGGACTTGCTCCTCACTCATACTTGGATCTCAACTTCCTACGTGAGAATCCTGATATGTTTCCAAACGATCCGGTCCAGATCATTGATGAAATGACTCTCGGTCCCGCAATGACCTTCAGGTGTGATTGGAATGAAGCTGCCATTCTACAGTTCTATGCCACTTGTTTCTTTGGTCCGGACAACAATCTCACTTGGAGGACTGATAACACCACTCTGAGCATCACCTATGACAGGTTTGTTCAGATTTTGGGTCTCTCCGGTGTTGGCCATCGCATCCACAATAAGGATCCTGAGAGCAAGCCCAAAGCGATTGATGCTTGATTACCACTTATCAAACCTACCTCTCAGCTCACTAAAGAAGAACTTGCATATCCACTCAATGAGGTATCTATCTTCCGTGCTCCTTACTACATCCTCTATTAGTGTGTGCTTCGCACTCTCTATCCTAAGAAGGGAGATCACTCGCGGGCCTACAACTATTGCATTGACCTGATGGTTCGTATGCATGACAAATCCACTAAGCCTCTGGACACAGCTCATTTCATTTGGCATGAGATCCGTCTTTGCAGTTTCATTCAGTCACGCCAGTTTCCTCATGCTCCATTCATTCAGGCTCTGATTGATCATACTGCTCCATTTGAGGTGGTCAAGACTGCTGTTCACTCTTGTTGGAAGCCTGCTCCTCATATGCGTGTGGTGGCTGCTGCTCCGCCTACTGCCCCTTCACAGTCTAGGAGGTCTGCTGGAGGGACTCAACCCACTGGTTCCTCTGTTCCATCTTCCTTGATGGCTCCCCGTGGTCGCTTAGCAATGTTCATCAGCAAGGCTCAATCTTCTATCATGAGGTCCATCACTTTTAGCTGTCAGCAGAATCATGATGTTCAGATGCGCCTCATCCTCTCCAAGAATCAGCTCAAGCAGCGCCTCCATAACCGTGGGAGTCCCGTGAGTGACGATGATCCTATTCCTATGGATCCGTCCACCTCTACGTTTGGCTTCCCCTCTCGTGACGAGTATCCGAAGTTCTTTGATGATCTTGATGACATCCGCCAGGAGTGACCGAGTGTGCCCCTTTTTTAATTATTGCTGTCAAAGGGGGAGAAGTAGTATTACTTGATGTACTTGCTCGTTGTGTTAGCCCTACTATTATCCGACCTTGTTATGTTGCTACCTATTCGAACTTGGTATGTTGCTACCTATGTTATCGTATTATCTTGATCATGTGAGTCTATATTGATTACCTTGTGGCTATGGAATGTTATTGTGGTTTCCTATGTGCATGCCAAATACATATATATCTTCTGGAGATACACATGCATCCTAATATATTCATTGCATGCTCACAATGAGGGGGAGCCAAATACAAATAGAAACATCAACATACTTTGTATTCTTGCTCTCATATTTGTTAATGCTGACTACTTATTACAACTGTGATACTACATGTGTAATTGTCATCAACAAACAAAAAGGGGGAGATTGAAAGAGCAATCATGCTCTTACATCATGTTTTTGATGTTGATGACAATATACATGTAGGGTACTAACAATGGTTGTTAAGTAAATCTCAGGTGTTAGTCCCCGGTTTCATCGACATGTGTGGATCAAGAGCATACAAAGTAATTTTGCTCAAGGATGAAGTATCAAAAGTGATTTCATATTTATTTCCTTGAGTATAGGATCCCGCACTATTAAGAGGGGATCGATAGGGTTAGCTTAAGACTTGCTCATTTCAATAACAACCGTTCAAAACTAGGCTAGTGTTCCAACTTTATGTTCTTTGATAAGGTTCTGTCTCTGGCATACCGGATGTCCGGGCTTGACCCCGAATGTCCGGGCTCATGGCGGATATCTGGCCTGCAGGCCGGATTTCCGGGCCTGGCTATCCAGAATGCATTTTTGCTGGTATCATTTGCTGGATGTCCGGCCCTCTATGCCGGATGTCCGGGCCTCATGCTGCGCCGGATGGCCGGGCCTTATCCCGGATGTCCGACCTCTGCTACCACAGAACAACTGGGTTTCTGTAACCTCCTTGTGATCACGCCGGATGTCCGGTCACCTGCGGATGTCCGGGCCTTCCTGATATGCCGGATGTTCGGGCTTGGGCCCCGGATGTCCGGCCTCTCTGTTTTCTGCTCTGCCTCTGCTGTGTTCCTTGTGTGCCCTTGCCAATCCGGATGTCCGGCCTCTAGCCCGGTTGTCCGGCCTGCCCGTTCATTTACACTATAACGGCCACATTTGCACTTACACTATATATAGCCCTTCTCCCCCACGGGAGAGGGTTGACCACTCACTTTGAACAAACCCTATAACACATTTCTTACTCTCTCTCACTCCTCCACACCAAATCTTAGATCCCCACGGGATTTGAGAGCATTTGTGAGAGGTTGTCCAATCAAGTGATAGATCCACTCCTTCTCCTTCTTTGCACCGAAGGAATTTGTGATTTGAGCAAGTTTTGAGCTTTCCCCATCGTTCTTGTTACTCTTGGAGGTTGGAGACTCCTAGGCGGTAGGAGTCTTTCGGAGAGGAACCGAACTTTGTGATTACCCTCAGAAATGTTTGTGAGGGTTTGGAGACCACCCCAAGGTCTACCACTAGTGGTTGAGAAACGCCTCTATGGTGTTGTCTCAAAGGGAGAATAGGGTGAGCCTTCGTGGCATTGGTGTGCCTTCGTGGTAACATCCACCTCTCTAACGGTGACTAGCTTCCCTCCAAGGAAGTGAACATCAGCATACATCCTTGTCTCCCGGAGTTGCGGTTATTCCTAACCCTAACTCTCTACTTGTGGTTACTTGTCTCTTTGCGCTTACTTACATCAGCTTGTGCTTACTTACTTAAGTGCTTGGGTTACTTGCTTAGTATTTAGTACTCACTTGCAATTGTTAGGCTCACTGTCATATTCCTCACTATTGCCTAAAATTGCTAAGTAATAATTAAAATTTGTAGTTGTACCTATTCACCCCCTAGGTCCATCTCGATCCTTTCAACCCCGAGACCACTGCTGATGTCCCTGTGATCGACTACGTCAGCGACGACACTTCTTCCCTTTCAGCGGAGCTTCCAGGCAACACCCCTCTTTGATCATCCCGATATCGCCCATTCCATTCTCTCATGCTTGCATTAGATTTTGCTACTGTTAATTGATTTCTCCTATTCTGATGCATAGCCCGCTTTTGTACCTGATGTTGTACCTTACCTGCTAGCCTAAACTGCTTAGTATAGGTTGGTTAGTGATACATCAGTGACCCCCACCTTATCCTTGTTGCCCCTACTTCATCATAGATGACTCGATCAACGTGATCGACGACCAGAGCCTGACAGCTCACATCACATCACGCCCCTTTTGTTGCTCGACTCTGTAGAGCTACTATCGAGTGCCGAGGGTGATACCTCGTAACACACTCCATGATAATTCTGTAGTGTAGCTATTTGGTCATGGTCATCAAGGGTGATTCCTCCTTGACCACTCCTGATATGACTCTGTCATGCAACACCTCAAGTATGAACATCGAGGGTGGTTCCTCATATGTTCATCTTGATGGTTACCTCGAGTGGGAATTGTTGGGGAACGTAGCAGAAATTCAAAATTTTCTACGCATCATCAAGATCAATCCACGGAGTAATCTAGCAACGAGGGGAAGGAGAGTGCATCTACATACCCTTGTAGATCGCTAAGAGGAAGTGTTCAAGTGAACGGGGTTGAAGGAGTCGTACTCGTCATGATCCAAATCACCGGAGATCCTAGTGCCGAATGGACGGCACCTCCGCGTTCAACACACGTGCTGCCCGGTGACGTCTCCTGAGGGAGTCCTGGATTAGGGGGTGTCCGGATGGCCGGACTATGACCTTTGGCCGGACTCCCGGACTATGAAGATACAAAATTGAAGACTTTGTCCTGTGTCCGGATAGGACTTTCCTTGGCGTGGAAGGCAAGCTTGGCGATACGATATGTAGATCTCCTACCATTGTAACCGACTCTGTGTAACCCTAACCCTCTCCGGTGTCTATATAAACCGGAGGGTTTTAGTCCGTAGGACGAACAACAATCATACCATAGGCTAGCTTCTAGGGCTTATCCTCTCTGATCTCGTGGTAGATCAACTCTTGTACTACCCATATCATCAATATTAATCAAGCAGGAGTAGGGTTTTACCTCCATCGAGAGGGCCCGAACCTGGGTAAAAACATTGTGTCCCTTGTCTCCTGTTACCATCCGCCTAGACGCACAGTTCGGGACCCCCTACCTAAGATCCGCCGGTTTTGACACCGACATTGGTGCTTTCATTGAGAGTTCCTCTGTGTCGTCACCGTCAGGAAGGATGCCGCACCCCATCTTTAAAGACAGCGCTGTTGCTAAAGGAGCTTTGGCTGTCGGCCAAACTCTCCGGCTAGGCAGTTTTTTGATGACCGCCTATTCGGCCGCCGCGCCGATGATGACCTCTCGGGTCATCAAAAGCAATCTCCACATCAGCTCAGAACTCACCGAGCAGTTAGATCCGATGGAGCTCTTTTCCTTAAACGAGCTCTTAGATTGCATCACCGCCCTGGGAGTCGCTACAGATTACAGCCAGATTGGGCTTAAACCCGATCTGAGAGAGATTGACTCTCCCCAGGTCACCCACCACATTGAAGTGGTGGAGGAACAATGCGGCGAATCTTCACCCATCCTAAGGACCAGATGTGTCCAGATTCCTGATCCCTCCAAGCCGGACATGCGTGGAGGGGAGGACATCACCCAAGCCCTGAACCTAAAGTCAGGCAGTGGGCCTGATTCATCGAATAACGTGCAAGAAAACAAGCTTCCGAGTTCAGAAATTTCTTGGCCCCTGAGTCTTAGATCGGGCAAGGTTCCGAATTTAAATCCACCCGCCCACCCAAATACAAGGGACCCATCCATAATTCGGCAAGAGCCCGGGGAAACAGTACACCATTACTGGGCCAGATTCCTCCTGGTTAGGAACAGGATAAAGGACTGCCGTGAGAGGGATGCAATTTCATTCTTCTGTAAAAACTGCATGGACATCGGAATCCTCAACGCCATAAGTCGCAGCGAAATTACATGCTTCTCCGACTTGACATCCATAGTACGAATGTACTATGCGACAGAAAGCGTTCGAAAAACCGAAACAAAATTCTGGGACAATCCGACCCTGAATACAATCCTAGTTCGAAACAAAAGGGCGCATTATCGCCAGGCACCTGGGCCAAACAGCAAAAAACAAAAACCCTTTATAGGGTATGAAACCGTACTAGAGGGATGGCTCAATGCACCTTGTAAAATTCATAGTACAAAGGAAGTCACACCAACTCATAGCCTTAGAGCATGTTGGATACTCCGGCAGGTGGCCGGATGTGGCGAGGAGCTTCTAACTCCAGAATCCGCAGAGCACCAAACCAAAAATGCCAGTACGGTGTCAACATTCTTTGAGACTTTTGCATCAAACAATGCGGAAAACGAACGCTCCACAGCCTTACTGAAGTCTACCAAGTAGCGACAATAAACCCATGGAGTGACTGAAAGTGCAACTATCCCTAGGTGGTTTTGGTAATTCATAACAACATATAGCTCATTGAGCTAATGCTATTCCAAGACTATTATTTCAGGAAAGATCAATGAATGGCATGGCATGGATGATGAAAGTGGATCCCTCAAAATACTAAGGACAAAGGATTGGCTCAAGCTCAAAAGCTCAAGACTCTTCATTTTACATTTTAGTGATCCAAGATCACATTGAGTCTATAGGAAAAGCCAATACTATCAAGAAGGGATGAGGTGTTGCTTAATGAGCCTCTTGCTTCATGTACTTAGTGATATGCTCCAAAAACCCTCAACTACTTTCCCACATCCACAAATGACCTAAACCTAAAGCCAAAATCGGTCACACCGATTCTTCCAATCCGGCGCCACCGATTCCAAAAGTCATAGCCACTGCCACAAACCCTAACCAAATTGGTCTTACCGATAGGGATCTCGGTCTCACCGAGATGGGGTTGCAATCTCTCTGTTTCCCTTTGTAACGTTTCGGTCTAACCGAAGTGAGCGATCGGTCCCACCGAGATTGCAATGTAAACTCTCTGTTTCCTTTCTGTAACATTTCGGTCTCACCGAAAAGAGCAAATCGGTCCCACCGAGTTTACCTGACCAACTCTCTGGAAAGCTTATTACCAAATCGGTCTCACCGAGTTTGTATAATCGGTCCTACCGAGATCAGGTTATGCCCTAACCCTAACCGAATCGGTCTCATCGAGATGCATGTCAGTCCCACTGAAAATCACTAACGGTCACTAGGTTTACTAAATCGGTCCGACCGAGTTGAACTATTCGGTCCCACCGAGTTTGGTAAATTGTGTGAAACGGTTAGATTTTGTGTGGAGGCTATATATACCCCTCCACCTCCTCTTCATTCGTGGAGAGAGCCATCAGACTAAACCTACACTTCCAACTTACCATTTCTGAGAGAGACCCACCTACTCATGTGTTGAGGCCAAGATATTCCATTCCTACCATATGAATCTTGATCTCTAGCCTTCCCCAAGTTGCTTTCCACTCAAACCCTCTTTCCACCAGATCTAAATCCTATGAGAGAGAGTTGAGTGTTGGGGAGACTATAATTTGAAGCACAAGAGCAAGGAGTTCATCATCAACACACCATTTGTTACTTCTTGGAGAGCGGTGTCTCCTAGATTGGCTAGGTGTCACTTGGGAGCCTCCGACAAGATTGTGGAGTTGAACCAAGGAGTTTGTAAGGGCAAGGAGATCGCCTACTTCGTGAAGATCTACCGCTAGTGAGGCAAGTTGAGGGAGTTCCGGACTAGGGGGTGTCCGGATAGCCGAACTATCATCATCGGTCGGACTCCAAGACTATGAAGATACAAGATTGAAGACTTCGTCCCGTGTCCGGATGGGACTTTCCTTGGCGTGGAAGGCAAGCTTGGCGATACGGATATGTAGATTTCCTACCTTTGTAACTGACTTTGTGTAACCCTAGCCCTCTCCGGTGTCTATATAAACCGGATGGTTGTAGTCCATAGGACGAACAACAATCATACCATAGGCTAGCTTCTAGGGTTTAGCCTCCTTGATCTCGTGGTAGATCCACTCTTGTAACACACATCATCAATATTAATCAAGCAGGACGTAGGGTTTTACCTCCATCAAGAGGGCCCAAACCTGGGTAAAACATCGTGTCCCTTGTCTCCTGTTACCATCCGCCTAGACGCACAGTTCGGGACCCCCTACCCGAGATCCGCCGGTTTTGACACCGACATTGGTGCTTTCATTGAGAGTTCCTCTGTGTCGTCACCGATAGGCTCGATGGCATCTTCAATCATCATCAACGATGCAGTCTAGGGTGAGATCTTCCTCCTCGGACAAATCTTCGTATTCGGCGGCTTTGCACTGCGGGCCAATTCGCTTGGCTAACTGGAGCAGATTGAAAGCTACGCCCCTGGCCGTCAGGTCAGATTTGGAAGTTTGAACTTCACGGCTGACATCCGTGGGGACTTGATCCTTGATGGATTCGAGCCACAGCCGAGCGTGCCGCACTGTCGTGGCAAGCATGATTTAGCTCTGCAGCCGGACAGTACCCTGGAGGCCGCACTCGAAACCGCTCCGATCTTCGATTCGGAGCCAGCTGCGCAGATCGAGGACGGATGCCTAGACACCACCTCAGAGGCCGCAACCTCTACGGCGATAGAGCCGAACACTGACTTTGTCCCTCATAAAGATCGTGACTCCGAGGTGCCGGACTCCTCGCCGGACTCCGAACCTCCCGCGCGCCCCCGATCGAATCTGATTGGGTGCCGATCATGGAGTTCACCGCGGCGGACATCTTTCAACACTCACCTTTTGGCGACATCTTGAGTTCGCTAAAGTATCTCTCGTTATCAGGAGAGCCCTAGCCGGACTGCGGTCAGGACGGTTGGGATGCGGACGACGAAGAAATTCAAAGCCCACCCACCACCCACTTGGTAGCCGCTGTCGACGATTTAACCAACATGCTAGACTACGACTCCGAGGACATCGACGGTATGGACGATGATGCCGGAGACGACCAAGAACCCGCGCCTACGGGGCACTGGACAGCCACCTCATCATATGACATATACATGGTGGATATCCCAAAAGATAGGAACAATGAAGGAACAGAGGAGGATGACCCCTACAAAAAGCAGCCCAAGCGCCGGCGTCAACGGGGCCGCTCTAAATCCTGCCACAGCAAGAATGAAGACTCCGGCACCGGAGACAATAATACACCGGACAGTGCCGAAGACAACCCACTCCAGCAAGATGCAGCGCAGGAGGATGGAGACGCCAGCCCTTATGCAGGAGCGGCAGAAGAAGAGGTAGAGGATTATACGCCTCCCTCCGAAGATGAAGCGAGCCTCGACGATGACGAATTCGTCATGCCTGAGGATCCCGTCGAACAAGAGCGTTTTAAACGCAGGCTTATGGCCACGGCGAACAGCCTCAAGAAAAAGCAGCAACAGCTTAGAGCTGATGAGGATCTGCTAGCCGACAGATGGACTGAAGTCCTTGCGGCCGAAGAGCATGAGCTCGAACGCCCCTCCAAAAGCTACCCTAAACGCAAGCTGCTCCCCCGATTAGAGGAGGAGGCTTACGAACCCGCATCACCAGGAGACAATACGGCTGACCGACCACCCCGTGGTCGCGACAGAGAGGCCTCTAGGCCCTTCACTAGACCCGTACCCCGGCATCGCTCGAAAAGCACACGGCCACAGGGGAACACTCCGGACTTGCAAGATATATTGGAGGATAAGGCAAGACAATCACGATCGATCTATGGATCACGTGTGTGTCCCACGATACATGACGACAACCGTCGCACCGAACACAGTAAGTCCGGCCGGGCCGAACAAAATAGACCAAGCTCTCTTGAGCTCCGTCGTGATATCACCCAGTACAGAGGCGCCGCACACCCACTATGCTTCACAGATGAAGTAATGGATCATCAAATCCCCGAAGGGTTTAAACTCATCAATATTGAATCTTATGATGGCACAACAGACCCCGCGGTTTGGATCGAAGATTATCTCCTTCACATCCACATGGCCCGCGGTGACGATCTTCACGCCATCAAATACCTCCCCCTCAAGGTTAAAGGACCAGCCCGACATTGGCTCAACAGCTTGCCAGCAGAGGCAATTGGGAGTTGGGAGGACCTGGAAGCCGCATTCCTCGATAACTTCCAGGGCACTTATGTGCGACCACCAGACGCTGATGACCTAAGCCACATAATTCAGCAGCCAGACGTATCGGCCAGACAATTCTGGACACGGTTCTTAACCAAGAAAAACCAAATCGTCGACTGTCCGGATGCGGAGGCCCTTGCGGCCTTCAAGCATAACATCCGCGACGAGTGGCTTGCCCGGCAGCTGGGACAGGAAAAGCCGAAATCCATGGCAGCCCTCACATCACTCATGACCCGCTTCTGCGCGGGTGAGGACAGCTGGCTAGCACGCAACAACAACCTCAGCAAAAATTCTGGCAGTCCGGATTTCAAGGACCGAAATGGCAGGCAACGTCGTAACAAAAACAAACGCTGCATTAACGGCGACAATAGTGAGGATACGACAGTCAATGCCGGATTCAGAGGCTCTAAACCCGGTCAGCGGAAAAAGCCATTCAAACGAACTACTCCGGGTCCGTCCAATTTGGACCGAATACTCGACCGCTTGTGCCAGATACACGGCACCCCCAAAAAGCCAGCTAACCATACCAACAGGGACTGTTGGGTATTCAAGCAGGCAGGTAAGTTAATTGCCGAAAACAATGACAAGGGGCTGCATAGCGATGACGAGGACGAGACCCAACCGCCAAACAATAGAGGACAGAAGGGTTTCCCCCCACAGGTGCGGGCGGTGAACATGATATACGCAACGCACATACCCAAAAGGGAGCGGAAGCGTGCACTCAGGGATGTCTACGCGATGGAGCCAGTTGCCCCGAAGTTCAATCCATGGTCCTCCTGCCCGATCACTTTTGATCGAAGGGACCACCCCACCAGCATCCGCCACGGCGGATTCGCCGCACTGGTCTTAGACCCAATCGTCGACGGATTTCACCTAACTAGAGTCCTGATGGACGGCGGCAGCAGCCTGAACCTGCTTTACCAGGATACAGTGCGCAAAACGGGCATAGACCCCTCAAGGATTAAACCTACCAAAACGACCTTTAAAGGCGTCATACCAGGTGTAGAAGCCCATTGTATAGGCTCAATTACACTGGAAGTGGTCTTCGGATCCCCGGATAACTTCCGAAGCGAGGAGTTAATCTTCGACATAGTCCCGTTCCGCAGCGGCTATCATGCCTTGCTCGGACGTACCGCGTTTGCAAAGTTCAATGCGGTGCCGCACTACGCATACCTCAAGCTCAAGATGCCAGGCCCTCGAGGAGTCATCACGGTCAACAGAAACACTGAGCATTCTCTCCGCACAGAGGAACATACAGCGGCTCTCGCGACAGAAGTGCAATGCGGCCTCTTAAGGCAATTCTCGAGTCCGGCCGTTAAGCGGCCGGACACAGCTAAGCGCGCCCGGAGTAACTTACAACAAGACCACCTGGCACGTTTCGAGCACACGTAGCAGTGCGGCCCCAACCCCAGCTCCCGCGAAATGTCAAAGCAGGTCCTTCGCGTACACCATTACGCTCTGAAGATACCATGGGCATGGGGAGAGGGGCACGACCACGATAAACCCAGACTGCGGCTCAACCACACCAGGGGCTCTCAAGTGTGTCGTTCTTTTTACTTTTCTTTTTAAACTTTTATTTTTTACCCACAGGACTCCGTTTGTCAGAGGCCCTGTCCGGCAGCAGACCTGCCTAACTCACGATGCAACAGCCAGGGAAGGATAAAGGCTACAACGAATATACAGGTGGTCTCCATTACGAGCATTTTTATACACCAATCTGCAGCCTACCCCTGGAGGGGGACATGTTTAACAGTCCCATACCTTGCTTATCGCACTATTTGTATCGTTCTGCATTTGTAGCAGCACTTATTGAATAAAACAATGCAGCACCTTTTTGCTTATAATTGCATTTCTTTTTCATACATATGTTCATTCACAGCATGTTGCATCCGTACACTTTGGTACGGCTAATATACACTAGGGGCTTATGTTTCTCGCATTATGGTGTGATGAGTCCGAACACTTTCACAAGTGCGGCACCCCGAACTTATAGCACTATATGCATCGGCTCTGAATCATGTCTTGGGTCAATAGTTGGGTTTGCCCGGCTCCCATGTTTTGGTACCTTACGTTCCGTTATATCGGCTAAGGTAGCACTGGGAGAACCACTGCGATTGCACCCCAGTTGAGCTGGGTTAACGCCTCAGTGGAGAAAGCTAAAACTGACCGTCATGATGAGGCGAGAGCCGGTCGCTGTTCAAGAGGTTTTCTGCGAGTCCTTAAAGACTTATGCCGCTTAGAGCGAGGAGCCGGATACTGTCCGGCCAAGGCGTGGATAGCGCCCCAAATTCGGCCTTCCGAAGACTAGGGGCTTCGCCGAAATTTAAAATTATAGAATTCTATGGCTAAGTGAGAGTGTTCAAGCATTATAAGTCCGGTTGCATTGTTCGCTGTGTTGAACGCCTCCCTAGATGGACCCAAAAATGGGAACAAGAGTGCTCAAATTTATCCCGAACACCCCAGCACTCGTGGCATGGGGGCTGAAGCCGACGACTTGCCATCTCTCAGATTTGATAAACAGCCGCACAGAAGGTAATATTTTAAATTAACAAGCGTTGCTTAGCGCATATGAACTAAGTTTTCAGCGCACAGGATAACAAAATGCGAGTCTACTCAAATATTACATCTTTGGAGCACTCACCCGCAATAGTGCGGGCGCCCTTCAGCACACTCTTATAATACATCTCGGGCGTGCAATGCTCCTTGCCCTCTGGTGGCGGGTCCGTCACGAGCTTCTGGGCATCCATCTTGCCCCAGTGCACCTTTGCGTGGGCAAGGGCCCGACGGGCACCCTCAATACAAGTGGAATGCTTGATGACTTCAACCCACGGGCACGCATCCACCAGCCGCCGCACCAGGCCGAAATAGCTCCCAGGCATGGCCTCCTTAGGCCACAGCCGAACTATGAGGCCCTTCATGGCCTGTTCGGCCGCCTTGTGGAGCTCGACCAGCTGCTTCAGCTGGTCGCTAAGGGGCACCAGATGTCCGGCCTCAGCATACTGAGACCAGAAGACCTTCTCCGTCGAGCTCCCCTCCTCAGCCCGGTAGAATGCGGCAGCATCGGACACGCTGCGAGGAAGATCTGCGAACGCTCCTGGAGAGCTCCGAATTCGGGTAAGCAACAGGTAATTAACACTCACATGCTTACTTTGCATGAAAAATGCCTTACCCGCTGCTATTTTCTTCACCGCCTCAATCTCCTGGAGTACCTTGTAGGCTTCGGCCTTAGCGGCTTTGGCACTCTCAAGAGCCGTTGCAAGCTCAGACTTTCGAGTCTTTGAGTCACGCTCCATGCTCTCATGTTTTTTCACGAGATCCTGGAGCTCTTGCTGTACCTCCGCCACCCGCGCCTCCTGCTTCTCTCGCTCGGTGCGCTCCACGGCCGCATTGCGTTCGGCCGTGGCCACCGCCTCCTTCAGGGTCGCCACCTCGTTAGTGGCCCCTACAATACCCACGTTATCCTTGTCATTTTTCTTGCAACCAAATCCTTTTCTGTAAGTTACAATTTTCATAAGGTATTACTCACCTTCTTTTTCCTCGAGCTGCTTCTTGGCATGGCCGAGCTCGTTCTCGGACCGCTCGAGGTTTTCCTTCAAAGTATTGACCTCCGCAGTCAGTGCGGCGGAGGTCAGCAACACAGCCTGCAATCCCATATTGACATATTTTTTATGACTCCTGCGTTTATCTTTCTAAAGATCCTCAGTCCGGCTTTTCTTTCCGAACACCGAACGAGCATCAGGGGCTATTGTCTATGCGGTACCATTTTACATATATTGAAATTCTTACCTCAAAGCCTGTTAGAAGGCTGCTGCAGGCTTCGGTCAACCCGCTCTTGGCAAGCTGAACCTTCTGAATCACCACCCTCATAAGAGTGCGGTGTTCCTCTTCGATGGAGGCGCCGTTGAGTGCCTCCAGCAAATTATCCGGCACCTCCGGTTGGACGGAGGCAGCCGGCATCACGGTCTTGCCCTTCTTACAAAGGGGTCGCCCGCCGGACTCCGGAGCCACTGTGGCCTCTGGGGCTGAGTCCGGTGCAAAGTCCGGGAGGTTGTCCTGTGACACCTCCGGGGCCTCCTCCCCCTGGTGGGTCCCTTCCTAGGATCCCACGTCGGCATCGTCCGCGGCACGGGGGGTGGAGGCAGTCGGAAGGGAATCCATATCCGACGCACCCAAGGACCCGCTCGACGAAGCGGGAAGATCATCCTTGGGCGGACTGCAGGGTTGTATGTGGCATTAGAAAGACATTATGTGGCGAACAGAAAAAACCTGGAAGTTATTCAGGAGTCCGGATACTTACGATCTCGCCAGGGGCTTGGCCCTTGGAGGCCAGTCCTCGTCATCGTCACTGGCGTTGGTGGAGCAGTCCGGGGGAAGAGTTTTTCCCTTCTTGGACCCTTCGGCCTCCCTTGTTGGGGAGGCCTTCCTTTTCTTCCCTCCCCCCGCTGGGGGAGAGGCTTTCTTCTTCTCCTCCTCGCCTTGGTGGGAGGAGTCGGCCTCGGATTCATCATCCGATAGCACCTGAAAACGGGAACTCTTCCGAGTCCCCGTGGCCTTCTTCTTGGCCTTCTTCTCCGGCACCACGTGGGGTGCCGAAGCCAGCAGCCCCGTTAGGCGGGCGTCCGCTGGGTCCTCTGGCAATGGGGCCGGACAGATAGTCCGTTCGGCCTTCGCCAGCTAGTCCTGTCAAAGGTAAAGGGAGTTTAGATCCCTCATAGAGTCAAACTATGGAAAACAAGTGGCAAAATCACTTACCTCGTCAGCCGGCTGCTGCGAGCGGAATCCGCGATCTTCGATAGCGGATGCGGGAGCTTCGGCGCCCTTGAACAGCACCTTCTAGACATCTTCGTACGTAGTGTCGAAGAGCCCGCTCAGGGTCTGGTGCTGCGCCGGATCGAACTCCCACATGTCGAAACCCCGTCGTTGGCACGGGAGAATCCGGCGGATGAGCATGACCTGGACTACGTTGACAAGCTTGAGCTTCTTGTCCACCAGCTTCTGGATACAGGCTTGGAGTCCGGTCAGCTTCTCCGAATCCCCCCAGATCAGGCCACTCTCTTTCTAGGAGGTGAGCCGTGCAGGGATGCCGGGTCTGAATTCGGGGGCCGCTGCCCAATAAGGGTCACGTGGCTCGGTGATGTAGAACCACCCCGATTGCCACCCCTTGATGGTTTCCATGAAAGTGCCCTCCAGCCATGTAACGTGGGACATCCTGCCCACCATGGCGCCTCCGCACTCTGCTTGGGTGCCCTTCACAACCTTCGGCTTGACACTGAAGGTCTTGAGCCACAAGCCGAAGTGGGGCTGGATGCAGAGGAAGGCCTCGCACATGACGATAAACGCCGAGATGTTGAGGATGAAATTCGGGGCCAGATCATGGAAATCCAGGCCGTAGTAGAACATGAGCCCCCGGACGAAGGGATGAAGTGGGAAGCCCAGTCCGCGGAGGAAATGGGGAAGAAACACTACCCTCTCATGGGGCCTGGGGGTGGGGATGAGCTCTCCCTCGTCGGGGAGCCGGTGCGCGATGTCGCTGGACAAGTATTCGGCGTCGCACAGCTTCTGGATCTGCCCCTCCGTGACGGAGGAGGCCATCCACTTGCCTCCCGCTCCGAACATAGTTGGAGAAGGTTGAGGTGAGAAGTGCGGACTTGGGCGCTGGAGCTCGAGTTCGCGGAGATGGATAAGCCAAGGAGGAAGAAGGCGCAGGTAAAAGGGTTGGATCTTTATCCCCTTATATGGGAGGACAAAAACATGTGTCCCCACCGGCCTAGTAAAACTCGCTTATCTCCCAAGCGTCACAATCAATGGCGCGGTTGGGTTACCCATGCCCGTATTGATGGGAATCCCGGAATAAGGGGAACACGATCTCTGCTTCGACAAGACGTGCCAAGGAAACCGCCTCGCTAAACGCGCTGAGGTGGAACAATAAAAACAATTCGAGTAAAGGCTTGGAAGTGGTGTGACGTCACGCCACAGAATACGTCAGCAAATTGATCTTGTGTAATATTATTCTCTCTACGGTGGTATTTGGAATTTATTTTTGCAGAGCCGGACACTATCCTGGTGTTCACAATCTTCTATAAATTATTCGGAGGAGGAACCCGCCTTGCAATGCCGAAGACAATATGCGCGCCGGACTCCTCGTCATTGAAGCCTGGTTCAGGGGCTACTGAGGGAGTTCCGGACTAGGGGGTGTCCGGATAGCCGAACTATCATCATCGGCCGGACTCCAAGACTATGAAGATACAAGATTGAAGACTTCGTCCCGTGTCCGGATGGGACTTTCCTTGGCATGGAAGGCAAGCTTGGCGATACGGATAGGTAGATTTCCTACCTTTGTAACCGACTTTGTGTAACCCTAGCCCTCTCTGGTGTCTATATAAACCGGCTGGTTGTAGTCCATAGGACGAACAACAATCATACCATAGGCTAGCTTCTAGGGTTTAGCCTCCTTGATCTCATGGTAGATCCACTCTTGTAACACACATCATCAATATTAATCAAGCAGGACGTAGGGTTTTACCTCCATCAAGAGGGCCCGAACCTGGGTAAAACATCGTGTCCCTTGTCTCCTGTTACCATCCGCCTAGACGCACAGTTCGGGACCCCCCTACCCGAGATCCGCCGGTTTTGACACCGACACAAGTCCTTCGTGGGCGACGGCCATGGTGGGATAGACAAGGTTGCTTCTTCGTGGACCCTTCGTGGGTGGAGCCCTCCGTGGACTCGTGCAGCCGTTACCCTTCGTGGGTTGAAGTCTCCATCAACGTGTATGTACGATAGCACCACCTATCGAAACCACGCCAAAAACATCCGTGTCTCCAATTGCGTTTGAATCTTGCAAACCCTTCCCTTTACTTTCTTGCAAGTTGCATGCTTTAATTTCCGCTGCCTATACACTCTTTGCATGCTTGCTTGAATTGTATGATGATTGCTTGACTTGTCCTAAAATAGCTAAAATCTGCCAAACTATAAAATTGGGAAAAGGTTAAGTTTTTATTGGTCAAGTAGTCTAATCACCCCCCTCTAGACATACTTCAAGGTCCTACAAGTGGTATCAGAGCTTTGGTCTCCATTTGATTTGATTTCCATAGCTTTTGGTGGTCATAGCCTTGGTTTCATAACCTAGGAGAGTATGGCGTCTAGCGAGGGAAATTATCACTGTAGAGGTCCTTACTTTGATGGTACTAATTTTGCTAGTTGGAAGCATAAGATGAAAATGCATATTCTTGGACATAACCCCGCCTTTGGGCAATTATTTCTATTGGATTGCAAGGAGAATTCTTTGATGGGAGAGAACCGAACCGTGAAGTTAATGCGGAAGAATTGAAGATGCTGCAATACAACGCTCAAGCATGTGACGTCATCTTCAACGGATTGTGCCCCGAAGAATTTAACAAGATCAGCCATCTTGAGAATGCAAAGGAAATTTGGGATACTTTGATTGATATGCACGAAGGTACCGAATCCGTCAAGGAATCCAAGTTGGATGTGCTCCAAAGTCAGCTTGACAAGTTCAAAATGAAGGATGGTGAAGGTGTCACTGAAATGTACTCTAGGCTTTCTCTTATCACAAATGAGATTGCCTGCTTAGGGAGTGAAGAGATGACCGACAAATTCATCATCAAGAAAATCCTAAGAGCATTGGATGGAAAGTATGATACCGTGCGCACATTGATCCAAATGATGCCAAACTACAAAGATCTCAAGCCAACGGAAGTCATTGGAAGAATTGTTGCTCATGAGATGTCACTCAAGGATAAGGAGGAACTTCACAACAGGTCAAGTGGTGCTTACAAAGCCTCAAGTGAAGCCCCCACATCATCAAGTGAGAAACAAACCTTCAATGAAGAATTAAGCTTAATGGTGAAGAACTTCAACAAATTCTACAAGAGTAGAAGCAAAGAAAGAAGCTCCAAGTCAAGGTCTTACAATGACAAGAGATCTTCTAGTCGAGAGCGCAATTGCTACAATTGTGGGAGGCCTGGACACTACTCCAATGAGTGTACGACACCCTACAAAAGAAAAGAAGATTCTCCAAGAAGAAGGAGCAAAAGAGAAGAATCACCACCAAGAGAGAGGAGTAGTAGAGATGATCGTTATGAATGAAGACCCTCACGGAGAAGCAAGGATTCAGAAAGGAAGGAAAAGTCATCAAGGAGCTACACAAAACGAAGACATCAAGCTCATGTTGGTGAATGGGTTTCCGGCTCCGACTACGACAAACACTCCGAGAGAAGCTATCACTCCGACTCCGAGCATACTCAAGATGAAGGTGTTGCCGGTCTAGCACTTGTGTCAACCAACTCCTACGACATATTTGATTCACCAAATGCAGGAATTGGAAGATGCTTCATGGCCAAAGGTCCAAAGGTAACACATCCTGAGTATGTTGATTTTAATAGTGATGAAGATGACTTGCTTGTGGATGATGATTTACTTGTTGACAACTCTAGTGATGAATACTATGATGAAACGTCAATTAATCATGCTAATCAAACAAATGACAATGATAAGGAGAAAATTTAGCTTCTAACTAAAGAGTCACAAACCCTCATGTTGGTAAGGCAAGGGACAAGGTAACCTAATGTTTTCATGGACATCATCTTGGGTGTGCATCACTCTATGTCTATGGATATTCTTGTTTGTTCCTTGTGGGACTAACCCATGTAGGCAAGTTGAAAGTGCAACTCACACCAAAGGATTGCTCCAAAAGATCTACATCAACATTGAGCATCTACATCTTCAACACCTACATGAAGTCATCATCGACAAAACCCAAGGTTAGTTCATCCCTCTAAGGGGGGATCTCACATCTAGGGGGATCTTAACTCTAAGAATTGAGTCAAAGCAACTCTAATGGTGTGAACACATTAATGCATTATGTAAAAGTGGTAACCCCACTTGAGCTTAAACGATGAGTATGACCTATGATCAAATGTTCTCATTTGACTCCTAAGTCAACATACTCATATATAGATGACCTAGTCATCGCCAATTGTTTGATAGATGCTAGAATTGGTTGTGCATGCTTTGCCACATATTTCAATTGCCATCTTATTGTGTGAGCATGTTGATGCATATTTTACTCATTCAAGGACATCCACTTATTGTTTTGATTGTTTGGTTCTTTTCTGTGTGCCAAGTGGATGGACAAGAATGCCTAAGAACCTTCTTTAGCTATCTATGCTTTTCTCGTCTCAAACTCTGTTCATGCTACATCACAAAATTTGATCAAGTCAGATTCGAACCACTCTGTGTGAGGAGCACTCGGAGTCCCCGATTCTTCATGGACTTAAACTTCCAAAACCTCTTCGTGATTCTCGGTCTGACCGATCCTTCCATTTCGGTCCTACCGAGATCATCAAGTTGATCTGAGTTTTCAATCTCGGTGCAACCGATTTGAACTTTTCGGTCTCACTGATTTGCTGTAACTGAACACAGTTATGCATATCGGTGCCACCGAGTTGTTCCACTCGGTCACACCGACAGGATCGGGCTATATATAGCCACGGGCAAAATTTTGGAAATTTCTCCGAAACCCTTCGCCCGCGCAACAGCTCGCTCTGCCATCGTGGTCTCCGGATCGTCTCCTCGCCACCAGCAGCCTCCTGTCACTAGTCTCCGCCGCCGTCAACGGATTTCGTCCCCACCGTTGCCGCCGTAGAAAGTCCACCGCCAAGTTAGGGTATGGACTTAATCTTTGTGCTATCCACATCTGATTCCTGGCACATTGTTTTCATATTGATTCTTGCCACGATTGAAACTCTTCTATCCAGCCAAAGTAGTTCATAGATTAGATGTGATTCAAATTTTTAGGTTTAGGTTTCCGCCGAAACCATCTCGGACCCACCGAGTTGAAAAAATCGGTCTGACCGATTTGGCTTATGCCATTGCACTAGTGACTCTCGGTCTGACTGAGAATTACTAATCAGTGCAACCAATTTGAGGATTCTATGAAACCCTAGCAGTCTCGGTATCACCGAGTTTGAAAATCGGTGGATCCGAAATGCTTTCTGTGGAAAACTAAGACTGAACTTTTGAATCATTCTTTTGCAAAAAGCTCTGCATTTTGTGATGCTCATCTTTTCTATCTCATCTATAAATCTTCACAGGGTCAGCAGTCAGCTCTTGCAGCATGTCTAATCAAAGTGACAGCCAGAACAGGGCAGAAGAGCAGATGGACTTGAGTGAGGGCACTAGTCCCTCAACTTCATATGAAGGGAGCAGAAGTACTCCTAGCAATTTGCCTAATGCTGCAACTAGGCAAAGGAGGAAAAGAACTTCAGATTCAGAGGATGAAGACTACAAAGCTGAGGAAGATGAGGCTACTTCCAAGAAAGTGGTGCTCAAGAAGGAATATGGCTCAGCAAAGGACATAAAGCCAGGCATGAAGATTAAAAGGCCTGCAAGAAGGCAACCTATGCCAAGGCCAGAGCATCAACTCAACTGCCTGAAAATCCTGATCCCAAAGAGCCAGCTGATGAAAGCAAGAAGAGGAAGGAAAGGGTCAAGAAGACCATGGCCAGAGTTGTAGGGCAACCTTCAATGATGGAAGAGGAAGAGCCTTCTGCACCAGCACCAAAGGCACCTAAGCTTATGGGAGATGCAATCAGATCTGGGGCTGCAACATCTAAGCCCAAGGAAGCACGCAAAGCTGCCCCCAAGGCCAAGTCTGCACCAAAGAGGAATACCAGGGGTATTCCAGCTGCTGAGAAGAACAAGGCCCCAGTGCCTGAGGTTGCTGAGGAGGAAGATGAAGAAGGACATGTTCTAAGGAAGCTCAAGCCCAAGATACCAGACCACAATGATGCCCATCCTGTGGCTGAGGACATGAGAACCAGGAAGGATTCATGGCTGAGACTGTGGAGAATGGCAGATCCATATGCCACAAGGAGAAGGACTGCTGTTGATTACAGGTTCCACACAAAGGAACAACAGGACTTCTATGAGACAATTCTGTTGGACAAGAAGCCCATAGTCTGTGACATGAGGTGGGTTGACTAGAAATACATCAAGGAGAATGAAGAGCACTATCCTGGAGTGCAAGACAGCTTTGTTGCTTGTGGAGTTGCAGATTTTGTTGGGAAAAAGCTCACAAATTGGAATGGTGAACTTATCATGTAATTCTACTCCACAACACATTTTTACCCAGATGGAAGAATTGCTTGGATGTCTGAAGGTACAAGGTACCAATCCACTGTAGAAGAATGGGCAAAACTGATAAATGCCCCAAAGGAAAATGATGATGATCTGGATGTATATGCCAAGAAGAAAATGGGACACAATACCATGTCACACATGTACAAGGAGATCCCAGACAAAGCCCTAGAGACTTTGTTGTCAGGGCTGGCAACCATAAATTGGATTCTGAGGCACACTTTGTTGCCCAAGTTAGGTGACCATAACATGATCAGAGGGCATGCCATCAATATGTTGCATTTATTTGATGTGCCATAGAAATTTAAAGTCATGAGCCTTATAGTTGAAACAATAAAGAGGACTGCAGCAGATCAGAAGAGGAGCCGTGGATATGCACCTCAGATTCAAGAATTGATAAACTCAAAGATGGGCACAGGAAAATATCAGTTGGATAAGGAACACTTTCCACTTTATCTAGACTTTGAGGACAATGAGGTTGTCATTAATGAAGATGATCCACAATCAGTTCAAGCTCAAGAGAAGGAGAAGGCAAAGAGGGAGAAGGCTGCCAAGATGCCAACTCAAGAGGAAGCATCTGAGTATTTCTTGAAAACCAAACAGGAGCAGCTTGGTTACTTGATAGCATCATCTCTGAGGATTGAGAAGGGGTTGGCCACCCTAACTCAAAACCAGGAGAGCCTGGAAAGAATCATGGAACAAAAATTCTATGATCTAGATGTCAAGGTAACTGAGATTCAGTCAGTTGTCGAGCAGATGCAGGATGATATGCAGGAGAGGAAGGGCAAGACTACCACCAATGTGTTTGCCAGAGTGCCCAGAGCCCAGAGGTCAGTTGCAGTGCCAGTGACAGACACTAGAGCAACATCTTCAGCACCAGCTACTGCCCCTTCAACTCCAGTGCAACCAGCTTCAGCATCAACTCTATCCCCCTCTACATAAACTGAAGCCTTCGTCCTTGGAGTTATTAGGACACCACCACCAGAATATAAAGCCTGAGAGTCGATCTAGCACTATGCATTTTCTATGAACTTTTTGGTAACTTGTTGCCAATGGGGAAGAAAAATGTATAGATCATAGGCTTCGAGAGAGAGAGAGTGTTGCTTTTGTTCTCTCTTGCTTTATTTGGTGGTTTTTCAATCTTTGTTTGCTTTTGGTTGAGATACTATGCTTGTGAGACATTGATGATCATGTGTTTGATCATAAGCTACACTTATGCATGTTTGATGATATTATCCTATCTATCTTATGTGATCACTCACTATGCTTGGTGATGAGTGCATGTATTCATTGTTTATTATTTTGAGCGCTCCACCAAGATGTATGTGACATGGAAGAGTAACCTGTGAGCCTAATTCATTGTGCATTTGCAGTCCAAAGCAAATCTAAAACTATGCACAAATTTAGGGGGAGCTCTTGCTTATCACATACTTCTCAAAGCGACGATGTTATTTAAATTTTATTATCATTTGTTGAAGCTTTGATCTATATGTTGTCATCAATTACCAAAAAGGGGGAGATTGAAAGTGCAACTATCCCTAGGTGGTTTTGGTAATTCATAACAACATATAGCTCATTGAGCTAATGCTATTCCAAGACTATTATTTCAGGAAAGCTCAATGAATGGCATGGCATGGATGATGAAAGTGGATCCCTCAAAATACTAAGGATAAAGGATTGGCTCAAGCTCAAAAGCTCAAGACTCTTCATTTTACATTTTAGTGATCCAAGATCACATTGAGTCTATAGGAAAAGCCAATACTATCAAGAAGGTATGAGGTGTTGCTTAATGAGCCTCTTGCTTCATGTGCTTAGTGATATGCTCCAAAAACCCTCAACTACTTTCCCACATCCACAAATGACCTAAACCTAAAGCCAAAATCAGTCACACCGATTCTTCCAATCTGGCGCCACCGATTCCAAAAGTCATAGCCACTGCCACAAACCCTAAGCAAATTGGTCTTACTGATAGGGATCTCGGTCTCACCAAGATGGGGTTGCAATCTCTCTGTTTCCCTTCGTAACGTTTCGGTCTAACCGAAGTGAGCAACCAGTCCCACCGAGATTGCAATGTAAGCTCTCTGTTTCCTTTTTGTAACAATTCGGTCTCACCGAAAAGAGCAAATCGGTCCCACCGAGTTTACCTGACCAACTCTCTGGAAAGCTTATTACCAAATCGGTCTCACCGAGTTTGTGTAATCTGTCCTACCGAGATTACATTATGCCCTAACCCTAACCGAATTGGTCTCACTGAGATGCATGTCAATCCCACCGAAAATCAGTAACGGTCACTAAGTTCACTAAATCAGTCCGACCGAGTTTAACTATTCGGTCCCACCGAGTTTGGTAAATTGTGTGTAACGGTTAGATTTTGTGTGGAGGCTGTATATACCCCTCCACCTCCTCTTCATTCGTGGAGAGAGCCATAAGACTAAACCTACACTTCCAACTTACCATTTCTGAGAGAGAACCACCTACTCATGTGTTGAGGCCAAGATATTCCATTCCTACCATATGAATCTTGATCTCTAGCCTTCCCCAAGTTGCTTTCCACTCAAACCCTCTTTCCACCAGATCCAAATCCTATGAGAGAGAGTTGAGTGTTGGGGAGACTATCATTTGAAGCACAAGAGCAAGGAGTTCATCATCAATGCACCATTTGTTACTTCTTGGAGAGTGGTGTCTCCTAGATTGGCTAGGTGTCACTTGGGAGCCTCCGACAAGATTGTGGAGTTGAACCAAGGAGTTTGTAAGGGCAAGGAGATCGCCTACTTCGTGAAGATCTACCGCTAGTGAGGCAAGTCCTTCGTGGGCGACGACCATGGTGGGATAGACAAGGTTGCTTCTTCGTGGACCCTTCGTGGGTGGAGCCCTCCATGGACTCACGCAGCCGTTACCCTTCGTTTGTTGAAGTCTCCATCAACGTGGATGTACGATAGCACCACCTATCGGAACCACGCCAAAAACATCCGTGTCTCCAATTGCGTTTGAATCCTCCAAACCCTTCCCTTTACTTTGTTGCAAGTTGCATGCTTTAATTTCCGCTGCCTATACACTCTTTGCATGCTTGCTTGAATTGTATGATGATTGCTTGACTTGTCCTAAAATAGCTAAAATCTGCCAAACTATAAAATTGGTAAAAGGTTAAGTTTTTATTGGTCAAGTAGTCTAATCACCCCCCCTCTAGACATACTTCAAGGTCCTACAAGTGGTATCAGAGCTTTGGTCTCCATTTGCTTTGATTTCCATAGCTTTTGGTGGTCATAGCCTTGGTTTCACAACCTTGGAGAGTATGGCGTCTAGCGAGGGAAATTATCAACGTAGAGGTCCTTACTTTGATGGTACTAATTTTGCTAGTTGGAAGCATAAGATGAAAATGCATATTCTTGGACATAACCCCGCGGTTTGGGAAATTATTTGTATTGGCTTGCAAGGTAAATTGTTTGATGGGAGAGAACCGAACCGTGAAGCTAATGCGGAAGAATTGAAGATGCTTCAATACAACGCTCAAGCATGTGACATCATCTTCAACGGATTGTGCCCCGAAGAATTTAACAAGATCAGCCGTCTTGAGAATGCAAAGTAAATTTGGTATTCTTTGATTGATATGCACGAAGGTACCGAATCCGTCAAGGAATCCAAGTTGGATGTGCTCCAAAGTCAGCTTGACAAGTTCAAAATGAAGGATGGTGAAGGTGTATGTACTCTAGGCTTGCTCTTATCACAAATGAGATTGCCGGCTTAGGGAGTGAAGAGATGACCGACATTCATCATCAAGAAAATCCTAAGAGCATTGGATGGAAAGTATGATACCGTGTGCACATTTATCCAAATGATGCCAAACTACAAAGATCTCAAGCCAATGGAAGTCATTGGAAGAATTGTTGCTCATGACATCTAAATAAGGCCTGCCCAAAGTATCCCTTCCCCCTCCCCCGCATTGATCAAATCATCGACGCCACTGCAGGACATGATTCATTGTGTTTCCTCGACGCATACTCTGGCTACCACCAAATCAAGATGGCAGAGTCAGACCAAGCCGCAACGGCATTCATCACCCCATACGGCCCATTCTGGTTCAACACAATGCCCTTCGGGCTCAAAAACACCGCCGCAACATATCAACGCATGATTCAGACATGTCTGGCCAACCAGATCGGCAAAACGGTTGAAGCATACGTGGATGAAGTGGTCGTCAAAACCAAACACGTCAAAACTCTAATAGACGACTTGAGGCTCACGTTCGATAACCTCCGAACATATGACATTAGGCTTTACCCGAAAAAAATGCGTTTTTGGCGTACCAGCCGGAAAGCTCTTGGGCTTCATTGTATTCGGTAGAGGAATTGAAGCAAACCCAGCCAAGATCCGAGCTCTGTCACAATTGGATATTCCAAAATATCTCAAGCAAATACAAAAATTGACTGGATGAGTGGCGGCTCTAAGCCACTTCATCTCCCGCTTGGGGGAAAAGGCATTACCCCTTTACCGCCTCCTCCGGCGCACCGAACACATCGAGTGGACAGATGCCGCCATGGCCGGACTCGAAGAAATAAAAGCCATACTGGCAACAAACCCTGTCCTGGCTGCGCCGAACATCGGCGAACCAATGTTGTTATACATCGCGGCAAGTCACCAAGTTGTAAGCGCAGTCCTCGTCGTCGAACGAGAAACAGATGGACACAAATTCCCTGTCCATAAACCAGTGTACTACGTGTCCACTGTCCTCTCTCCATGCAAGTCCCGGTACCCGCATTACCAAAAAATAGCATACGCAGTGTTCATGGCATCCCGGAAGCTACGACACTACTTTCAAGAGTGTTCGATAGCAGTAGCCTCCGAAGTGCCTCTTAACAATATCATAAAGAACCGCGACGCAATAGGCCGGATTGCCAAATGGGCCATTGAGCTCCTCCTGTTCGGCATAACATATAATCCACGGCGAGCCATCAAGTCGCAAGCCTTGGCCGACTTTGTCGCTGAATGGACTGAAGCCGAACTCCCTAAAGAGTACGACACATATTCCAACTAGACCATGCACTTTGACGACTCCAAAATGCTGGCGGGTCTGGGGGCTGGCGTCGTCCTGACGTCCCCAACAGGAGATACAGTCCAATATGTACTCCAGATAATGTATACGGACTCCAACAATGCAGCCGAATACGAGGCCCTTCTACATGGCCTCCGGATGGCAGTCTCCATGGGCATTCAACGCCTAGAGGTGCGTGGGGATTCGAACCTCGTGATATTCCAAATAAACGGAGACTTTGACGCCAAAGATCCGAAAATGGCAGCTTACCGGAACGCGGTCCTAAATATGTCAGCTCGGTTCGAAGGGCAGGAATTCCACCATATAGCCCGGGAAAATAATCAGGCACCAGACGTCCTGGCACGCATTGGCGCAAAGCGCGATGCAGTCCCCCCCCCCAACATTTTCTTGGAAAGGCTATTCAAGCCATCCATACAGTGGGAAGGGGAATCCGGAATTAACAATCCGGACCAGGCCGCATCACCTGACCCCGAACACCCTGACACAACGGAAGACTCCGTCAATGAAGTCACACCCTCAGCCCACGTAATAATGGCAGTAATTTCCCTATGGACAGAACCATTCTTAGCCTACTTAACTAGGCAGGAACTCCCCGAGGACCAAAATGAGGCACACCGCATAGTGCGGCGATCTAAAGCCTATAAAGTCCATGAAGGAGAGCTTTATAAGAAAAGCACCACCGGAGTCTTTCAAAGGTGTATCTCCGAAGAGGAAGGGCGGAACCTTCTGGCGGAAATTCACGCCGGACTCGGCGGTCACCACACCGCAGCCCGAGCCCTTGTGAGCAAGGCCTTCCGTACCGGATTTTATTGGCCGACGGCCCGGGCAGACGCTCAGGACTTAGTCCAGCGATGCGTCGGTTGCCAATTGTTCGCTAATCAAAGCCACATGCCGCCTACCTCCCTACACACCATACCCATCACCTGGCCTTTTGCGGTCTGGGGGCTTGACATGGTTGGACCCCTTAAAGGAGGAACCCACAAGCAAAAATATCTACTGGTCATGGTGGATAAATTCACCAAATGGATAGAGGCCAAGCCTGTAAAGACGGCCGAATCCGGACCGGTGATAGACTTCATATCCGTGGTTGTACACCGTTCCAGCGTCCCCCACAGCATCATCACTGACAACGGCACAAACTTTACATCCGACGAAGTTAAACTCTGGTGCAAAAACATGGGCATTAAGCTCGACTGCGCTTCAGTCTATCACCCACAAACTAACGGTCACGTCGAGCGAGCCAACGGTCTCATAATGAGCGGCATCAAACCTAGACTAGTGCGATCCCTCAAGGAATCTAACACGCACTGGGTAGAGGAGCTTGATTCCGTACTCTGGGGGCTGCGGACCATGCCGAATCGCACTACCGGATTCACACCATTTTTTATGGTATACGGCGCAGAGGCAGTCCTGCCCTGCGACATAATTCATGACTCACCTCGCGTGTGCATGTACGAAGAAAGAGAAGCCGAGCACGATCGGCAGGACAGCTTGGACGCATTGGAGGAGGAGCGCGACATGGCAAAAGCCCGTTCCGCATTCTATCAACAGCAGGCTCGAAGATATCAAAGCAGAGAAGTACAGGCCAAAACTTATAACGTTGGCGAACTAGTTCTACGCCCGCCGGACAAGAAAAAGGACAAACTAAAGCCCAAATGGGAGGGTCCCTTCATAATCGACCAAGTCCTGACAGGTGGAGCATACCGTCTGCGAAACGCATCGGACAACCGACTCGAGCCGAACCCATGGAACGCAGCACGCCTACGAAGATTCTACGCCTAGCGCCAGACTCTGTGTTCGTCTCCTTCCTCTGTCCCTTTTATTTATTTATTTCAAATTAGCTGCCTGGTATTTCTCTCCTTCTCCCTCCCTTTTTTTCTCCAAATCCTTTAGGGGCTTGCCTGCGTGTTGTTCGCACATACTTGACGCGCCACCCGCGCTCATTATACCTGGGGGCTTCTTTATTAGAAGTTTATATAAATGGTCCTCATGCCCAAAACATGTGTGACACTTCCGCATGAACCTTTTATACACCATTATATGCATCTATATGACTTAAGTTTTGGCCAAGCTGGGTTGCCTGGCTCCTGTGCTTACCCCTACGTTCCCGTTTGTTCGGCTAGGTGGTAAAGGGAGCACCTCTGCGATTGTTACTGCCGGGTCAGCCGGATGTGTACCTCAGACTAGGTGAAGCCGAAAGCTAGCGTTCTTAAGGGAATATTCGGTCGGTGAACTAAAAGATGATTTTTCACTTGTTTATTTATCTGCCCCCAGATGCTTTTCTGCTTTCTTTTCGCAGTCCGGACATGCACTTTAGGGCATGCCTCCCAGGGAAAGGAACCCCTAATGGAACTATTCTCACTGGAAGATGTTTCTTACTAACCATGTAATATAACATAACTAGTTGGGCACTTGTCTGCTAAAGCACTTATGACCCCTACGCCTGGTCTCCATGCATGCCCCGATTCTTACATAACCGATAGGATATTCGGACACACTCCAGACTATCGGGTCCAGAGGTTGAAGCGAAAAGGTCCGCAATGACAAATGATCTACAATCCGGCTAGAAGGCATTTTACATGTCATTTTATATTACATAGCCAATTTGACTAGGTATATTCTTCTTCAATACCATCCAACAGGCTGTCTAATTTATAGTCCTGTTGGGAATACTTGGCAGCCAGCTCTACCTGGCCATACACCAAACTGACAGGGATCTCCTTCCCGTCGGGCCCCACAGGGCCGACCTCGGCCATGTGGTTCGGGTCAGCCTTCATGTACCGAGGCTTCACCATGGCCCAGGCCTCCCTGGCACCTTGACGCCAGGCCGATATCTTCCATAACCGGAAGTGCTGCTGCACTCCCTTCAGCTTCTCTGCAAGCTCTCCAAGGCCTTCGGGCATGGAGAGGGATGGCCACATAGCCTGGACGACGCCTTGCATCGCCTGCGGAACTCGTTCGTGAAGTTGCAACAGCTCAGGAAGAAGGTCCCCTACTGAACCGGGCATTTCCTCCACAGGACGACCTGTCAGCATATCTACAGACATAGCTCTGTCAATCGACTTCCTCGCCGAACTTTTTTTTCGAAGATTCGTTCAAGCACTTACTAAAAATGCCGCGTCAATGTCGTCGATTCTCCTTTACGGAATCAGACAGCTGAGCACGAACATCCTTTAGTTCCTTGCCCAGCTGGGTATTGGCGTCTTGAAGCTTGTTCTTCTCTTGCCTCACCCTCGTCAGCACGCTCTCGCTGGCCTTTAACTGGCATAGGAGTTGTTGCTTGTCCGGATTCACTCTGACCCCATCTGCACTGTTATTGTCAGAATTGCACACATGCCGCACTTCACAACAGAATTATCTTTCGAAGCATATATTACCTGAGGGGGTCCCCTTGGCATTCTCTGAAGCAGCCAGTGCAGCCTCAAGTTGGGCCTTGCACCCTTCCATCTCCTGGGACAGTTGCGTATTCTTTTTTGTAAGATCCTTCTTAACGTATGATCCTTAAATCCGTTATCTTAACTGTTTCAAGTCTCGGGGGCTACTGACATATATGACCATCAGATTTACTCACCCGTATGTCTTTCACATACTGCTCTGTGGCTCTGGCTAGACCATTTTGAGCGGCACGGAGGTACGCATCTCCCGTATTAAAGGCGTTTAATGCCTCTGGGGAAAACATGCGTCCTGAAGAACAGTTCGGCGATGCTTGTGGTTCATGGCACTCTCCACCTCTGAATTGGTGGCAGATAGCCCGTCTGCATCCTTTGTCGGAGGAACGTCCGACGCGCGCCCCGTGTCTGCCTCCGCTTCCGGACCCGGCCTTGAAGTCTGGCCGGTGGATACAGTCCGGCGGGCTCTCTTCTTCCTAGGGAGAACATGGGCGTTAGCGTAATTTGAGGGCATGAACCCTAGGCGTTAAGTTCGCACGCCGTACCTTTGCACCGGAGTTTCGATCTGGTCCGCACTACTTTTTGGCCCGCCTGGCTTCAACGGCCCTTGTTGGCTACCCACCGCGGGCTCGGCCCTCCGCCTCAAGGATTTCCCCTGCAAAACGAAACACTATTGGTTTACGGCAATGAAAATAAGGCATGGATGGATCCTCTTGAAAGTACTAGGACTTCGGTCTCGGTTACCTTTGAGGCCGGAAGTAGTCCGGAATAGTCGGCCGTAATGGCCACTAAGGTATTGTCCTTACTCAATTGATAAAACACCCCATCAATTAGCTCCACACCTAAGTCCGGGTCCTCTTGGGAGTCCGGATCGAGGGACCGTTCCGGGTCCTCGGGTTGTGGAGGAGGGCTGTTTATCTCCTTCACAGTCTGGCGTAGCTCCTGCGTTAAAATTGCTAGACTATGTACTCAATTATGGGAATTTGAAAACAGGTAGGCAAGTGAAAATGTTCGCTCACCCAGCTTGGAGGACTGTACATGGAGAATCCGCCCCGTGGGTTGACACAGAGGAATTCCCCTTCTTCTCCCTTGTACAAAGCAGATAAGATCTTCGTTAGAGTGGCAGCCGAATCCGGCCCCTTGCGACCGCACCGGGTGGCGTCGTCCTCCCCGTTGAAATCCCACATGGGGTGGCCTCTGTACTGAAGCGGCTGCACCCCCCGCATAATGCATGTGGCCATGACCTCGATCATGGTCAGTCCGGAATGAGCCAACAACCTTATCTGGCTCATCAGGTAAAGGCCGTCCCTGTCAGTTTCCCTCTGAGGGTTCCGTGGGCGCTAGCTCAGGCGTTTCTTCAATGGAGCATTACTGAACTCAAGGAGGCCGATCTGTATAGGGTCCGGCAGGGGGACGTCGTCCATATAAAACCATTCCGAAGGCCAGTCCTCGGATGCCTTCTTTGGGGTTCCGGATAGATATCCGGTCCCGGCGATGCGCCATAGTTCGGCTCTGCCCACTTGATAAATTGACCCCTCCTGAGAGCGGGGCACAAGGCAGAACAACCTCTTCCACAGCGTGAAATGGGCCTCGATGCCCAAAAACAGCTCGCCGAGGGCCACGAAGCCCGCAATATGCAGTACGGCGGCAGGCGTGAGGTTGTGTAGCTAGAGGCCGTAAAACTCCAGTAGCCCTCGGAGAAAAGGATGAATTGGAAATCCGAGGCCTCTTATTAAATAAGGGACTAGGCATACCCGCTCTCCTTGGGAGGGATTGGGGACGCTCTTCGCCTGCTCTCCGCCGCTATAGGTGGCAATCCCGGCTCGAACTGGGACCATATATGCTGGGGGGGAGGATCCCCTTGGATTGACGCACTACTAGCTTGCTATGCGGGATGGAACACCGCTCCCAATCTCCGGGCCGAGGGCTGGAGAGGCGAGAGGAGGAGCTGCTTCGACCGGCCATGGTGGAATGGATCTCTGTCGAAAGCGCTCTTATGAATACTCGCGGAGGGAAGGTGGTGTGAATTGGATCTAAATCCCCGTCTCTTTTATGGGCGGCTCATTTACGCGGCCGGGGGGGTAAATGAAAAAATCCCCTAGCTTTTCGCATTCGTTTGACATGTGGAAGATGGTCATTATTGGGCACAGAAGCTGAGGAGAGCAGCACGCACTAGAAGACGGACACTATCCGACAGGTACATCGAATTTGGAGAAGAACCCGCCTTGCAATGCCGAAGACAAACTTGGACGCCGGACTTATCGTCATTGAAGCCTGGTTCAGGGGCTACTGAGGGAGTCCTGGATTAGCGGGTGTCTGGATGGCCGGACTATGACCTTTGGCCAGACTCCCGGACTATGAAGATACAAGATTGAAGACTTCGTCCCGTGTCCGGATAGGACTTTCCTTGGCGTGGAAGGAAAGCTTGGCGATACGATATGTAGATCTCCTACCATTGTAACCGACTCTGTGTAACCCTAACCCTCTCCGGTGTCTATATAAACCGGAGGGTTTTAGTCCATAGGACGAACAACAATCATACCATATGCTAGCTTCTAGGGCTTAGCCTCTCTGATCTCGTGGTAGATCAACTCTTGTACTACCCATATCATCAATATTAATCAACCAGGAGTAGGGTTTTACCTCCATCGAGAGGCCCGAACCTGGGTAAAAACATTGTGTCCCTTGTCTCCTGTTACCATCTGCCTAGACGCACAGTTCGGGACCCCCTACCCGAGATCCGCCGGTTTTGACACTGACATCTCCCATGCATTGATCCAGCAAGGAGAGAGGGAGAGGTTGGGGAAGACTCCGTCCAGCAGCAGCACAACAGCGTGGTGGTGGTGGAGGAGCGTGGCACTCCAGCAGGGCTTCACCAAGCACCGCAAGAGACGAGGAGGGAGAGAGGTAGGGCTGCGCCAGGGAGAAGTCAAAACTCATGTGTTTGCAACCCCAAAGACCTCAACTATATATAGGGGAGAGGGAAGGGGCTGCTCCCCCTCTAGGGTTCCCACCCCAAGGGGTGCGGCAGCCCCAAAACCCATCTAGGGTGGCGGCCAAGGGGGGGAGAGGGGAAACTTGCCCCCCAAGTAAGGTGGAGGCGCCCCCTCCCCAAACCCTAGGTGCCTTGGGCCCTGGTGGGGGGGGGGCGCACCAGCCCACCTGGGGCTGGTCCCCTCCCACAATTGGCCCATGCAGCCCTCTGGGGCCGGTGGCCCCACTTGGTGGACCCCCGGGACCCTCCCGGTGGTCCTGGTACATTATCGACATCACCCGAAACTTTTCCGGTGACCAAAACAGGACTTCCCATATATAAATCTTTACCTCCAGACCATTCTGGAACTCCTCGTGACATCCGGGATCTCATCTGGGACTCCGAACAACATTTGGTAACCATGTATATCTATTCCCTACAACCCTAGCATCATCGAACCTTAAGTGTGTAGACCCTACGGGTTCGGGAACCATGCAGTCATGACCGAGACGACTCTCCGGTCAATAACCAATAGTGGGATCTGGATACCCATGTTGGCTCCCACATGTTCCACGATGATCTCATCAGATGAACCACGATGTCGAGGATTCAATCTATCCCGTATACAATTCCCTTTGTCTAGCGGTATTGTACTTGCCCGAGATTCGGTCGTCGGTATGCCGATACCTTGTTCAATCTCGTTACCGGCAAGTCTCTTTACTCGTTCCGTAACACATCATCCCATGATCAACCCCTTGGTCACATTGTGCACATTATGATGATGTCCTACCGAGTGGGCCCAGAGATACCTCTCTGTCACACGGAGTGACAAATTCCAGTCTCGATTCGTGCCAACCCAACAGACACTTTCGGAGATACCTGTAGTGCACGTTTATAGCCACCCAGTTATGTTGTGACGTTTGGTACACCCAAAGCATTCCTACGGTATCCAGGAGTTGCACAATCTCATGGTCTAAGGAAATGATACTTGACATTAGAAAAGCTTTAACATACGAACTACACGATCTTTGTGCTAGGCTTAGAATTGGGTCTTGTCCATCACATCATTCTCCTAATGATGTGATCCTGTTATCAACGACATCCGATGTCCATGGTCAAGAAACCGTAACCATCTATTGATCAACGAGCTAATCAACTAGAGGCTTACTAGGGACATGGTGTTGTCTATGTATCCACACATGTATCTGAGTTTCCTATCAATACAATTATAGCATGGATAATAAACGATTATCATGAACAAGGAAAATAATAATAATAACTAATTTATTATTGCCTCTAGGGCATATTTCCAATAGTCTCCCACTTGCACTAGAGTCAATAATCTAGTTCACATCGCCATGTGATTAACACTCACAGGTTACATCACCATGTGACTAACATCCAAAGAGTTAACTAGTGTCACTAAACTAGTTCACATCATCATGTGATTAAGACTCAATGAGTTCTGGGGTTTGATCATGTTTTGCTTGTGAGAGAGGTTTTAGTCAATGGGTCTGCAATATTCAGATCGGTATGTACTTCGCAAATCTCTATGTCATATTATAAATGCTGCTTCCACGCTCCACTTGGAGCTATTCCAAATGGTCGCTCCACTATACGTATCCGGTTTGCTACTCAGAGTCATTCGGATAGGTGTTAAAGCTTGCATCGATGCAACTCTTTACGTCGAACTCTTTATCACCTCCATAACCGAGAAACATATCCTTATGCCTCTAAGGATAATTTTAACCGCTATCTGGCCAGGTATTTAGCAAGGCACACATCAGGTGCGGTACACATCATAGCATACTGTAGAGCCTACATCTAAAGCATAGGGGACGACCTTCGTCCTTTCTCTCTTTTCTGCCGTCGAGCTTTAAGTCTTAACTTCATACCTTACAACTTAGGTAAAAATTCCTTCTTTGACTGATCCATCCTGAACACCTTCAAGATCATGTTAAGGTATGTGCTCATTTGAAAGTACCATTTAGCGTTTTTGATCTATCCTCATAGATCTTGATGCTCAATGTTCAAGCAGCTTAATCCAGGGTTTCTATTGAAAAACACTTTTCAAATAACCGTATATTCTTTCCAGAAATTCCACATCATTTCTGATCAATCAATATGTCAACAACATATACTCATCAGAAATTCTATACTGCTCCCACTCACTTCTTTGGAAATACAAATTTCTCATAAACTTTGTATAAACCCAAAATCTTTGATCATCTCATCAAAGCGTACATTCCAACTCCGAGATGCTTACTCCAGTACTTAGAAGGATTGCTGGAGCTTTGCATACTTGTTAGCGTCTTGCATGATTGTCAAAACCTTCTGGTTGTATCACATACAACCTTTCCTCAAGAAAATTGTCGAGGAAACAATGTTTTGACATCCTATCTGCAAGATTTCATAAATCATGCAGTAATTGCTAATATAATTCCAACAGACTCTTAGCATCGCTACGAATGAGAAAGTCTCATCGCAGTCAACTCCTTGAACTTGTCGGAAAACATCTTAACGACAAGTCGAGCTTTCTTAATGGCGATACTTACCATCATTCTCTGTCTTTCTTTTAAAATCCATCTGTTCCCAATAGCCTTACGACCATCAAGTAGTTCTGCCAAAGTCTACACTTTGTTTTCATACATGGATCCTCTCTCGGATTTTATGGCCTCGAGCCATTTGTCAGAATCCGGGCCCACCATCGCTTCTCCATAGCTCGTAGGTTCATTGTTGTATAGCAACATGACCTCCAAGACAGGATTACCGTACCACTCTGAAGCAGTACGCGTCCTTGTCATCCTATGAGGTTCAGCATTGACTTGATCCGAGGCTTCATGATCACTATCATCAGCTTCCACTTCAATTGGTGTAGGTGCCACAGGAACAACTTCCCGTGCCCTGCTACACACCAGTTGTGGTGACAGTTCAATAACCATATCAAGTCTTCACCATCCTCCCACTCAATTTTTCGAGACAAACTTTTCCTCGAGAAAGGACCCGATTCAAGAAAGAATCCCTATTGCTTTCAGATCTGAATTAGGAGGTATACCCAACTGTTTTGGGCGTCCTATGAAGATGCATTTTATCTGCTTTGGGTTCAAGCTTATCACCTGAAACTTTTTCACATAAGCGTCGCAGCCCCAAACTTTTAAGAAACGACAACTTAGGTTTCTCCAAACCATAGTTCAAACCGTGTCGTCTCAACGAAATTACGTGGTGCCCTATTAAAGTGAGTGCGGTTGTCTCCAATGCCTAACCCATGAACGATAGTGGTAATTTGATATGAGACATCATGGTACGCACCATATCCAATAGGGTGCAACTATGATGTTCGGACACACCATCACACTATGGTGTTCTAGGTGGTATTAATTGTGAAACAATTTCCACAATGTCTTAATTGCGTGCCAAAGCTCGTAACTCAGATACTCATCTCTATGATCATATCATAGACATTTTATCCTCTTGTCACGATGATCTTCAACTTCACTCTGAAATTACTTGAACCATTCAATAATTTAGACTTCTGTTTCATCAAGTAAATATACTCAGTATCTACTCAAATCATCCGTGAAGTAAGAACACAACGATATCCACTGCGTGCCTTAGCACTCATTGGACTTCACACATCAAAATGTGTTACTTCCAACAAGTTGCTTTCTTGTTCAATTTTACTGAAAACGAGGCTTTCAGTCATCTTGCTCATGTGGTATGATTTGCATGTCTCAAGTGATTCAAAATCAAGTGAGTCCAAACGGTCCATTTGCATGGAGTTTCTTCATGCATATACACCAATAGACATGGTTCGCATGTCTCAAACTTTTCAAAAACGAGTGAGTCCAAAGATCCATCAATATGGAGCTACTTCATGCGTTTTATACCAATATGACTTACATGGCAGTGCCACAAGTAAGTGGTACTATCATTACTATCTTATATCTTTTGGCATGAAAAATGTGTATCACTACGATCGATATTCAATAAACCATTCTTTTAGGTGCAAGACCATTGAAGGTATTATTCAAATAAATAGAGTAACCATTATTCTCCTTAAATGAATAACCGTATTGCGATAGACATAATCCAATCATGTCTATGCTCAACGCAAACACCAAATAACAATTATTTAGGTTTAACACCAATCTCGATGGTAGACGGAGCAGGCGATGCTTGATCACATCAACCTTGGAAACACTTACAACACATATCGTCAGCTCACCTTTAGCTAGTCTCTGTTTATTCCGTAGCTTTTATTCGAGTTACTAACACTTAGCAACCGAACCGGTATCTAATACCCTGGTGCTACCAGGAGTACTAGTAAAGTACACATTAACATAAGGTATATCCAATATACTTCTATCGACCTTGCCAGCCTTCTTATCTACCAAGTATCTAGGGTAATTCTGCTCCAGTGGCCGTTCCCTTTATTACAGAAGCACTGAGTCTCGGGTTTGGGTTCAACCTTGGGTTTCTTCACTAGAGCAGCAGCTGATTTGCCGTTTCATGAAGTATCCCTTCTTGCCCTTGCCCTTCTTGAAACTAATGGTTTCACTAACCATCAACAATTGATGCTTCTTCTTGATTTCTACTTTCGCGGTGTCAAACATTGCGAATATCTCAAGGATCATCTATCCCTGATATGTTACAGTTCATCACGAAGCTCTAGCAGCTTGGTGGCAATGACTTTGGAGAAACATCACTATCTCATCTGGAAGATGAACTCCCACTCGATTCAAGTGATTGTTGTACTCAGACAATCTGAGCACAAGCTCAACGATTGAGCTTTTCTCCCTTAGTTTGCAGGCTAAGAAAATCGTCGGAGGTCTTATACCTCTTGACGTGGGCACGAGCCTGAAATCCCAACTTTAGCCCTCGAAACATCTCATATGTTCCGCGACGTTTCGAAATCGTCTTTGGTGCCTCAACTCTAAACCATTTAACTGAACTATCACGTAGTTATCAAAACATGTATGTCAGATGTTCGCAACATCCACAGACGACGTTCGGGGTTCAGCACACTAAGCGGTGCATTAAGGACATAATCTTTCTACGCAGCAATGAGGACAATCCTCATTTCACGGACCCAATCCGCATAATTGCTACTATCAACTTTCAACTAAATTTTCTCTAGGAACATATCTAAAATAGTGGAACTAAAACGCGAGCTACGACATAATTTGCAAAGACCTTTTGACTATGTTCAGGATAATTAAGTTCATCTTATGAACTCCCACTCAGATAGACATCCCTCTAGTCATCTAAGTGATTACATGATCCGAGTTAACTAGGCCGTGTGCGATCATCACGTGAGACGGACTAGTCATCATTGGTGAACATGTTCATGTTGATCGTATCTACCATACGACTCATGCTTGACCTTTCGGTCTCTTGTGTTCCGAGGCCATGTCTGTACATGCTAGGCTCGTCAAGTCAACCTAAGTGTTTCACTTGTGTAAATCTGGCTTACACCTGTTGTATGTGAACGTTAGAATCTATCACACCCTATCATCATGTGGTGCTTCGAAACAATGAACTTTCGCAATGGTGCACAGTTAGGGGGAACACTTTCTTGAAATTTTAATGAGGGATCATCTTATTTACTACTGTCGTTCTAAGCAAATAAGATGCATAAACATGATAAACATCACATGCAATCAAAAGTGACATGATATGGCCAATATCATTTTGCTCCTTTTGATCTCCATCTTCGGGGCTCCATGATCATCATTGTCACCGGCATGACACCATGATCTCCATCATCATGATCTCCATCATCGTCTCTCCATGAAGTTGTCTCGCCAACCATTACTTCTACTACTATGGCTAACGGTTTAGCAACAAAGTAAAGTAATTACATGGCGTTGTTCAATGACACGCATGTCATACAATAAATTAAGACAACTCCTATGGCTCTTGCCGGTTGTCATATTCATCGACATGCAAGTCGTGATTCCTATTACAAGAACATGATCAATCTCATACATCACATATCATTCATCACATTCTTTTGGCCATATCACATCACATAGCATACCCTGCAAAAACAAGTCAGACATCCTCTAATTGTTGTTTGCATGTTTTACGTGGCTGCTATGGGTTTCTAGCAAGAACATTTCTTACCTACGCAAAACCACAATGTGATATGCCAATTGCTATTTACCCTTCATAAGGACCCTTTTCATCGAATCCGTTCCGACTAAAGTGGGAGAGACTGCCACCCGCTAGCCACCTTATGCAACAAGTGCATGTCAGTCGGTGGAACCTGTCTCACGTAAGTGTACGTGTAAGGTCGGTCTGGGCCGCTTCATCCCACAATACCGTCGAAACAAGATAGGACTAGTAACGGTAAGCATACTGAACAAAATCAACGCCCACAACAACTTGTGTTCAACTCGTGCATAGAATCTACGCAATAGACCTAGCTCATGATGCCACTGTTGGGGAACGTAGCAGAAATTCAAAATTTTCTACGCATCACCAAGATCAATCTATGGAGTAATCTAGCAACAAGGGGAAGGAGAGTGCATCTACATACCCTTGTAGATCGCTAAGCGGAAGCGTTCAAGTGAACGGGGTTGAAGGAGTCGTACTCGTTGTGATCCAAATCACCGGAGATCCTAGTGCCGAACGGACGTCACCTCCGTGTTCAACACACGTGCAACCCGGTGACGTCTCCCATGCCTTGATCCATCAAGGAGAGAGGGAGAGGTTGGGGAAGACAACGTCCAGCAGCAGCACAACGGCGTGGTGGTGGTGGAGGAGCGTGGCACTCCAGCAGGGCTTCACCAAGCACCGCAAGAGACGAGGAGGGAGAGACGTAGGGCTGCGCCAGGGAGAAGTCAAAACTCATGTGTTTGCAACCACAAAGACCTCAACTATATATAGGGGAGAGGGAGGGGGCCGCGCCCCCTCTAGGGTTCCCACCCCAAGGGGTGCGGCAGCCCCAAAACCCATCTAGGGTGGCGGCCAAGGGGGGGAGAGGGGAAACTTGCCCCCCAAGTAAGTGGAGGCGCCCCTCCCCATACCCTAGGCACCTTGGGCCCTGGTGGGGGGGTGCACCAGCCCACCTGGGGCAGGTCCCCTTCCACAATTGGCCCATGCAGCCCTCTGGGGCCGGTGGCCCCACTTGGTGGACCCCCGGGACCCTCCCGGTGGTCCCGGTACATTATTGACATCACCCGAAACTTTCCGGGTAATCAAAACAGGACTTCCCATATATAAATCTTTACCTCCGGACCATTCTGGAACTCTTGGTGACGTCCGGGATCTCATCCGGGACTCTGAAAAATATTCGGTAACCACGTATATCTATTCCCTACAACCCTAGCGTCACCGAACCTTAAGTGTGTAGACTCTACGGGTTCGGGAACCATGCAGTCATGACCGAGACGACTCTCTGGTGAATAACAAACAGCGGGATCTGTATACCCATCTTGGCTCCCACATGTTCCACAATGATCTCATCGGATGAACCACGATGTCGAGGATTCAATCAATCCCGTATACAATTCCCTTTGTCTAGCGGTATTGTACTTGCCCGAGATTCGATTGTCGGTATGCCGATACCTTGTTCAATCTCGTTACCAACAAGTCTCTTTACTCGTTCCGTAACACATCATCCCGTGATCAACCCCTTGGTCACATTGTGCACATTATGATGATGTCCTACCGAGTGGGCCCAGAGATACCTCTCCGTCACACGGAGTGACAAATCCCAGTCTCGATTCGTGCCAACCCAACAGACACTTTCGGAGATACCCGTAGTGCACCTTTATAGCCACCCAGTTACGTTGTGACGTTTGGTACACCCAAAGCATTCCTACGGTATCCGGGAGTTGCACAATCTCATGGTCTAAGGAAATGATACTTGACATTAGAAAAGCTTTAGCATACGAACTACACGATCTTTGTGCTAGGCTTAGGATTGGGTCTTGTGTATCACATCATTCTCCTGATGATGTGATCCCGTTATCAACGACATCCAATGTCCATGGTCAAGAAACCGTAACCATCTGTTGATCAACGAGCTAGTCAACTAGAGGCTTACTAGGGACATGGTGTTGTCTATGTATCCACACATGTATCTGAGTTTCCTATCAATACAATTATAGCATGGATAATAAACGATTATCATGAACAAGGAAATATAATAATAATAACTAATTTATTATTGCCTCTAGGGCATATTTCCAACAGGAATCCACCGAGGGTGATTCCTCGGGTTTTCCTCCTTGATGTTATGGACACACGGTAACCCGGACTTTACTTGAGACCATTGATGAAGTCGGTTAGGCCCTGAGGGGTACCCGCGAGTTGATGTGAAAGTCGGGTGGGACAAGAGAGCACCCACGAGTTTTCCACGTGGCACGGTCGGGCAGTCTGGGCCCTTGCCGTAAGTCCACGAGATGGGGCGATGGGGTCACATTATCGTGAGTCTCTGCTCGTCTCCGCGAGCCCCCAATGCACTAACAGGTTTGGGTATTTGTTCTGAGTTGGCCTCTGGCCTTTACGCACTAACCAGCACGCGAGAATAGTTATGGGCCTCGACATTGCAGTATCAGCCGAAGCTTAGTCAGACGTCCAGTTCATCATCGTGGGCCTGTCGGGCCAGTGCCATCCATGATGAGGTGGTGCTCGTCTTGGCTCGTCGCACAATGACCCGGAGTGCTACGGGCGATGGGCTCAAGACCCCGGAGTGCTTAGGATGTAGACCGACGGGGACCTATCTGCTGAGCCTAAGTAGGGCTGCGACGTGTTGATTTTCCGAGGCCGGGCATTGACCCAGAAAAGTGTGTCCGGCCAGAGTAATCAAGTGTGTTGGGTAACGTGGTGCACCCCTACAGGAAAGTTATATATTCAAATATTGTGTCCATAGTAATGGACATCCAGACTTCTATCCTGATCTTATATAACTATAAATGGATACTTGAGATAGGTGATGGATATGTGGCTCCGAGATTGCTTTCTCGCAGGGAGTCGAGGAAGGATCTCTAGGTGTTGTTTCTACAACATGTTTGTTAAATATTAAAATGCTATTCTTTACTCTTCTACATGCTGCAAGATGCTTGGAGCTGCTTGAAGATGCTAGTCTTTGTTAGGCTAGGCCTTCCCCTCTATTCTGGCATTCTGCAGTTCAGTCCACAAATACAAACCTTCCATTTGATACCAATGCATACTTAGTATAGATCTGATGCTTGCGAGTACTTTGGATGAGTACTCACGGTTGCTTTGCTACCCCCCTTTTCCCACTTCTTTCTTCTTTCCGATTGATGCAACCAGATGGTGGATCCCTGGAGCCAGATGCCACCACTGACGGATGCTACTATGTGGAGACCACCGACGACTAGGAGTAGTTAGGAGGTCCCAGGCAGGAGGCCTTGCCTCTTCGGTCGTTGTTATTTTGTGCTTGCCTTCTTAAGGCATCCTTGTTTAACTTATGTTTGTACTCAGATATTGTTGCTTTCACTGACACTCTTGTGTATAGAGCTTTTGTATTTGAGCCCTTGAGACCCCTGACTTGTAATATAAAGCTTGTTTTCTTTTATTTGTGTTTAGAGTTATGTTGTGATATCTTCCTGTGAGTCCCTGATCTTGATCGTACACACTTGCGTGTATGATTAGTGTATGATTGAATCGGGGGCGTCACAAGTACTTAAAGTGGTGATTTGTTTTATTATACTAATGCATCTCATGAGGTTTTTTTTGTTAATTTTTGTGTGATTGAAGTTTTCAAGTTTTGGGTGAGATCACGATGGATGAAGGAATAAGGAGTGGCAAGAGCCTAAGCTTGGGGATTCCTGAGTGTAGCGACCCGACCTCAGACGGTCAAGTCTCTGTGCATCAGTGTCATCCCTGGATCAGTAATGCTGACACGCACAGTACTCGAAGGATTTATAACAGAGTAGCAATCACACACTTATTACATCGAATGTCTCAAAAGAGAACTTATTACAATAATATGGCATAAGGCCATCTAATGCGAAAACAGCGGAAGGCTTGGAAGATAAGTGAGTCCATCAACTCCAACGGCATAGCTGAGCTGCACGACGATGACCTAACGAACCTTACTCCTCGTCTGAAAAGTCTGCAACATAATACGTTGCAGCCCGAGAAACGGGTCAGCACATGGAATATGCTGGCAATATAACACAGTAAAATAACAACAGAATAATGCTACAACTACATGCATATTTGGTTGGTGGAAAGCTCTATGGTTACAGTTTTGCATAAAGCCAATTTTTCCCTACTACAAAGGAATATATTTTATTTAACTATCATGGTAGTTGAACAACATTGAGAAGGTAACCCCAACTCAATCCCAATTAAAGTGATTAACAACCCAACAATATTAATTAAGAGTGATGAGATACATAAGAAGCTTCAAATACTAGATACTCAGAATTGTCCATAACCGGGGACACGGCTAACCATGATTAGATTGTACACTCTGCAGAGGTTTGCGCACTTTTCCCCACAAGACTCGATCGCCTCCATTGATTTCTCGCACTGCATGGTGTTTGAGAAACGGATGACTGAGACATAGTATTTCGAAAACATTAACTCTCTACTCCGGGTAGACCATACAAAACCTACAAAACCCACCACCTGCTGATATACCTGTTCAAGAGCTTCACGTAAATTACTCAACTATGCTAGAGCCCATAATAGCTTGTGGCTGCACACGGAAGTTTCTAGCATAAGTCATCTCAGTTCCCTTTGAGCCTGGGTGGCGGTCCATAGGAAAATCACACGGTAAACCCGGGATTTCCAAAAAAAATAGGCAATCACTGGTATCTCCAGGTGCCTCAATCCACCCAGATGTGTATTAAAGTTGCCACCTTAGATTGAACCATTAATTAACAATCTCACATTTGTCATGGAATACACTCAAACCCAAACCACGTCTACGAGCATAGCATTGCGGTATAAGCATAACATAGAAGTAACTCCCAAGGGTTTGATAATAAACAGGGCAATAGGTTCTACCTCATTAACTACTTCCCAAAACCCACATGTTAAAGACATCCTAACCATGCAATAATTGAGGGTTGAACTAATGCAATGAAAACTGGGTATGAAAAGAGTATGATCAATGTGTTACTTGCCTTGCTGATGATCCGTGAAATCTAGAGACTCGTAGTAACACGCTTCGCACTCCGGGAATTCTATGACAAACAAACAATAACATACATAAGAAACTAGCAATGAAAACTTCAACTGAAAGCAAAGAAGCAGCAAGTTCAACTTAAGAACTCTGGTTAGCAAAAGAATCAAAACAAACGGAGCAACGAAACTCAAACGGCAAAAGAAACAAAATCCGTTTACTAATCTGGACTAAGGTCAAATTTTTATAGTACCAAAACTTAGTTTAAGTGGGTTAAACAGAAAGAGGGTCTCGAGACGAAACACCAGGCTTTTGAATCACCTGATTCCGACTAACAAGCGAAAAATAAACAGAAACTAAGATTGGATCGGAAATCGCGATCAGAAAAATCACGGAATAAATCTGACAAAAGGGAAAGCGAGGAACAGATTAACGAACGAACGTTCGTTAACTGAAACTAAATGAAGAACACGTTCGTTCAAACGAATGGACGAGCGAACGCTCGCTAAATAAATAAACCGAGGAAATAAACCGATCTATGTAAAAAAACGCAACTAGGGTTTCGAAAAAAAACCGAACGGTTTTAAAAAAAACGGCCGTCTCGGATTCCGGCGGATACCTCCGGCGAGGGGGGGTCCGGCGAGGCGGGGCTCCGGCGGGCGGTCGTGTGGGGTGGCGGGCGGCGGCTGCGGAAAGTGGCGGCGGCGGCGGCTCGGCTGTGGCGACCGCGGCGACGGCGGCTCCGGCTTCGGCTCCGGGCGGCGGTGGTGGTGGTGGTGGTTAGGAGGGGGGTGGGGTATTTATAGGATGATGGGGTCCGGTTCCTTGGGGAAGGGGGCAGGCGGCGGCGGAGTCCGAGCCGGACTCCGGCTGCAGCGATGCACGGGAGGAAGGCGGCGACACTGGGGTGGGCCGGCCTGGCTCGGCTGGGCCTCGGCCCAGTCGAGCGCGGATTTTTTTAAAACAATTACGCCGGCAAAAATAAAATCCTAGAAAATAAAATAAAACCCTAAAAATGCCAAAACAAATTTTCACCGTCTAAATAAAATATTTAGAACCGAATGAACATTTTCTTGGCCCTAAATGCAATTTTGAAAGCGTGCAAATTTTTCTAATGCAAATAAAAATACGAATAAAATGAACTAAGATCAAATAAATGATTTTAACATTTTTCCTCCAATATTTCAATTATTTTGGAGAAGTCATATTATCTCCTCTCATTTATTTTTTTGGTACGAAATATTTTTTTCAGAGAAAGAAATAATTAAAATCAAAAATGCTCGTTTCATTATTTGGTACGAAAATCCTAATATGAGACCGGAAAATCCCCAACTCTCTCCGAGGGTCCTTGAGTTGCTTAGGATTTCGAGGATTGCAAAGCGGAAAAGAAATAAAATATGATATGCATGAATGACCTATGTATAACATTCCAAATTAAAAATTTGGGATGTTACAAACCTACCCCCCTTAAGATGAATCTCGCCCTCGAGATTCAGGTTGGTCAGCAAATAGGTGCGGGTGGTCCTTGCGAAGATCATCCTCTCTTTCCCAGGTGGCTTCATCCTCCGTATGGTGGCTCCACTGAACTTTACAGAACTTGATGACCTTACTACGAGTTACTCGGCTGGCAAACTCAAGAATCTTCACTAGCTTCTCCTCATAGGTCAAATCATTGTCTAGCTGAATTGTCTCCAAGGGTACGGTATCTCTTAACGGTATATCTGCCATCTCCGCATGGCATTTCTTCAGCTGTGAGACGTGGAACACGTCGTGAACTCCAGATAGTCCTTCGGGTAATTCCAATTTGTAGGCAACTTCTCCCATCCATTCCAAAACACGATACGGTCCTACAAATCTCGGGGCTAATTTTCCTTTAACTCCAAAACATTTCACACCTCGCAAGGGTGATACTCGCAGATATGCTCTGTCTCCAATTTCATAAGTTATCTCCTTGCGTTTTGAGTCTGCATAGCTTTTCTGCCTCGACTGAGCTACCTTTAGTCTATCGCGAATCAATTTAACTTTCTCCTCAGACTCTTTGATCAAGTCTGGTCTGAACAACTGACGGTCTCCTACCTCATCCCACATTAATGGGGTCCTGCATCTGCGTCCATACAAAGCTTCGAACGGTGCCATCTTCAAACTGGCTTGGTAGCTATTGTTGTATGAAAATTCTGCGTGAGGCAAATTGTCATCCCAGCTAGATCCATAATCTAGCGCGCATGATCTTAGCATATCTTCCAGTATCTGGTTGACTCTCTCCGTCTGACCATCAGTCTGTGGGTGGAAGGCTGTACTGAACTCCAATCTTGTACCCAAGGTCTGGTGTAACTGATGCCAAAACTTTGAAGTGAACTGAGTACCTCTATCTGATATGATGCTCCTCGGAACTCCATGCAAACATACAATTCTGGTCATATATATCTTGGCCAACTTAGCACTTGTATAGGTAGTTTTCACCGGAATAAAGTGAGCCACTTTAGTCAAACGATCCACTACTACCCATATCGAGTCATATCCTGCCTTGGTCCTGGGTAGTCTGGTGATAAAGTCCATACCAAGTTTATCCCACTTCCATTCGGGTATCGGCATTGGCTATAACAGTCCGGCTGGTTTCTGATGCTTTGCCTTCACTCTCTGACATACATCACACACGGCTACATACTCGGCAATATCCTTTTTCATACCAGTCCACCAGAAACATTCCTTCAAATCCAAATACATCTTGGTGTCTCTGGGGTGTATCGAGTATGGTGATTCATGTGCCTCCTGAAGTATTAACTTCCTGATCTCAGCGTTATTGGGTACATAAACCCGGTCCTCAAACCACAAGGTATCGTGCTCTTCCTCGCGAAAACCTTTGGCCTTTCCTTCGCTCATCTTCTCCTTTATTTCGGCAATCTCTTGGTCTTCCTTCTGGGCTTCTCGAATTTTATTCAACAAGGTCGACTGAACCTCCAATGTTGCCACAAAACCTGTTGGAACAATCTCTAGTCGAAGTTCCATGATATCCTCAGCTAACTCCTTTGGCAAACCCTTGCTCTCAAGCATATTGGCATAACTCTTACGGCTCAAAGCGTCTGCTACAACATTGGCTTTTCCTGGGTGATAATGTAGCTTCATGTCATAATCCTTTATAAGTTCCAACCATCTCCTCTGTCTAAGGTTCAGCTCCTTTTGCGTGAAAGTGTACTTCAAACTCTTATGATCCGTGTACACATCACAACGATTTCCAATAAGATAATGTCTCCAAGTCTTGAATGCATGCGCTACGGCTGCTAACTCCAAATCATGCGTGGCATAGTTTAACTCATGAGGCTTCAGTTGTTGTGAGGCATACGAAACAACTTTACCATCCTGCATAAGCACACATCCCAGTCCCAAACGAGAGGCATCGCAATACACTTGAAACTCCTTATGAATATCTGGCAATGTTAGCACTAGGGCTGTAGTCAAACGTTTCTTCAACTCCTAGAAACTTGCCTCGCAATCCTCTGTCCATATAAACTTATTGTCCTTCTTCAATAGTTCTGTCATTGGTTTTGCCAGCTTGGAAAAATTCTCAATGAATCTCCAATCATATCCCGCAAGTCCAAGGAAACTGCGGATCTCGCCAACTGAAGTGGGTGACAACCATTCAGTGACTGACTGAACCCTGCTGGGGTCCACTGCTATACCTTCTCCTGATATAACATGTCCAAGAAATCCAACCTCCTTCAACCAAAATTCGCACTTGCTGAATTTGGCGTATAACTGGTGTTCTCTGAGTTTCTCGAGAACTAACCGCAAATGCTCCTTGTGCTCCTCTTCATTTTTCGAGTATAGCATAATATCATCGATAAACACTACTACAAACTTGTCCAAATACTCCATGAACACTTTGTTCATCATACTCATAAAATAGGCAGGGGCGTTTGTTAGTCCAAACGACATGACCGTATACTCATATAATCCATACCGCGTAGTGAATGCTGTCTTTGGTATATCCTTCTCTCGGATCTTCAACTGATGGTATCCTGATCGCAGATCAATCTTCGAAAACACCTTAGCTCCTTGCAGTTGATCAAACAGATCATTGATCATCGGTAATGGATATTTGTTCTTAATTGTTACTTCATTCAAGGTTCGATAATCCACAACCATCCTCAGGGATTTATCCTTCTTCTCGACCAGGAGTACTGGGGCTCCCCAAGGTGATGAACTCCTCCGAATATATCCTTTCTCCAACAACTCCTTGATCTGTTTCTTAATTTCCTCCAGATCATTTGCGGGCATCCGATAGGGTGTCTTGGATATAGGCCCTGTACCTGGCAACAACTCTATCAAAAACTCAATGTCCCGATCCGGTGGCATCCCTGGTAACTCTTCTGGAAAGACATCCGGATAATCCTTTACTACAGGCACTTCCTCCTGCACAACTCCCGTGAGGTCATTCACTTGGGTCCTCCTAGGCACATGCCTAGATACGTACTTAATCCTTTTACCCTCCGGGGTGGTGAGATGAATTGACTTACTAGCACAGTCAATATTTCCTCCATACCTTGACATCCAGTCCATACCTAATATCACATCCAATCCTTGTGACTCCAGGATAATTAGGTCGGACGGAAAAAAAATGAGTTCCAATGGTTAAAGGTATCTGGTTGCACCACCGGCTAGCCATATACTCAGCTCCAGGCGAGCTTACTAAAAGAGGGGTCCTTAGAGTTTGGGTTGGTAGCTTAAACTTGTCCACAAATCCCCTTGATATGTATGAATGCGATGCACCAGTATCGAAAAGAATAAGAGCGGTAAATGACTTAACCAAAAACTTACCTATCACCGCATCTGGCTGATCTTCAACCTCCTCCACGTTAACATGATTCACCTGTCCTTTGTTGAATGGATTAGGCTTCTTTTCGGCACTCCCGTTTCCATTTCCATTCCTTCCTTCAGGGCAATCATTCGCATAATGCCCAGTCTTTCCGCACTTATAGCAAGTAACTTGACTCAGGTCTCGGGTGTGGCTGGATTGGGGCGATTCTGATTGTTGTTAGCTCCGTTCCCATTCCCATTCTTACCACTATTGTGATTATGCGATCCTCCTCCAGTGTGGTTGTGACCTCCATGATTATGAACAAGCCCTCCCGTATTCGGGGTTAAGCGAGGCTTATGCTGAGCTCCTGAGTTATACTTCCCCTGACAATACTTCCTCTTACAGCTCTCAATTTGCTGCTGCTTCCCTTCGATCATAAGGGCCTTATCTACCAACTCCTGGTAGTTGTTGAAAGTTGCCACCATCAACTGCATACTCATCTCATCATTCAACCCTTCCATAAACTTCTCCTGCTTCGCGGCATCCGTGACCACATCATCAGGGGCATAGCATGATAGTTTGCTAAAATCATCCACGTACTAACCTATAGTACGGTTCCCCTGACATAAATTGCAGAACTCCGGCTTCTTCATCTCCATAGCTCCAGTGGAAACATGGGCAGTACAAAAAGCCTGCTGAAACTGTGCCCATGTGACCGTGTCGATAGGATAGGTGGTTGTGAAATTCTCCCACCATGCTGCTGCCGGTCCATCCAAGTGGTGTGCGGAAAAACGCACCTTCTCCGCATCTGTGCATCCAGCGGTGGTCAACTCCCTTCCGATACGGCGTAGCCAATCATCAGCAACTATTGGCTCAGTGCTACTGGAAAACACCGACGGTTGTAACCTTAGAAAACGGGCTAGGTTGTCTGCTGGTGGAGGGTTGTTGTTGTTATTGTTGTTGCCCTGGTTCTGAACTAGCAATTGCATCAAAGCATTCTGCTGCTGGATCAGCTGGGTGAGCTCCGGTGGGAAAGCAAAACCGGTGTCACGTCTCGGAGGCATCTAAGGGGTTTTAGAGGGGAGAGATTAGAATAGAAGAAAGGTCTAGTGAGAAAGCACTACCCATATGCACATGAGACAAACACAATCATAACACTCAATCAAACAAACAAGGGCTTACAACAGTCTAGAACTATCGCAAAAGTGCTCAATTACATGGGGAAAATACTACTAGTATATGGTGGTCATCTAGAAATTTTGATCGGTGGAAGATTCCATAATGTCAACTCCAGCTTCATCTTCATAGTCATCATCACTAGGGACTGAATCAGTGTCGTCGATGATGATGTAGTTGTCCGGGAAAGTGGGCTCGTCATCTTCGTCTTCTGGTGCTGGTCTTCCCATGAAAACTCCGATCTTCTTAACCAGGTCGTCGTTCTTCTCCAGTAGCATCTTGATTTCCTCCTCATATCCGTCGCGGGTGAACCTGAGTTCTTGTTCCAGCTCGATGATCCTAGTCTTTGCCTTCTTCAACTCCATCATGTCTGCGCACATCTGGTTCTCCTGTCGTCGAATGTGCTGGTTTTGCTCCTGGATAAACGCTGCAATGGATATATCCTTCTTGGTGCTGATCATCTCCCATTGCTCGTCTTGGTGACCACATATTTGATAGATGGTGTCCTTGAGTTTCTTATTGTAGACTTCTCCAATGCGTCCCATGGTAATGTGGGCTGCCATGCTCTTGCCTAGGCTCCAGGTTGGTGCATCGAAAGAAAATTCTATGGGTTTAGAAGTTGGCGAAAACGTCCTTCCTGGTACTTGTACTTGAATCATCCAACACTCCTCTTCTGGTAGGGTGGCATTGTACGTCCCGGTGAAACTGGATATTCCAATGTTCAGGTATCTAGTGACTTCCTTCAAGTGGCGTCCAAAAGGTGTATCCTCGTCTGGTTGTGCAAACTTGTTCTTCATCTCCGGCATCCTAAAGAGTGGAAAAGAGAAGAGAAATCAGAAATGAGTAGAGAAGAGTGACCTATGGTTTGTCTTAGTGGTCGTGTCCTACACTTAGCGTGTGCTCAGATACCATCTTGTAGTGACCCGACCTCAGACGGTCAAGTCTCTGTGCATCAGTGTCATCCCTGGATCAGTAATGCTGACACGCACAGTACTCGAAGGATTTATAACAGAGTAGCAATCACACACTTATTACATCAAATGTCTCAAAAGAGAACTTATTACAATAATATGGCATAAGGCCATCTAATGCGAAAACAGCGGAAGGCTTGGAAGATAAGTGAGTCCATCAACTCCAACGGCATAGCTGAGCTGCACGGCAACGACCTAACGAACCTTACTCCTCATCTGAAAAGTCTGCAACATAATACGTTGCAGCCCGAGAAACGGGCCAGCACATGGAATATGCTGGCAATATAACACAGTAAAATAACAACAGAATAATGCTAACACTACATGCATATTTGGCTGGTGGAAAGCTCTATGGTTACAGTTTTGCATAAAGCCAATTTTTCCCTACTACAAAGGAATATATTTTATTTAACTATCATGGTAGTTGAACAACATTGAGAAGGTAACCCCAACTCAATCCCAATTAAAGTGATTAACAACCCAACAATATTAATTAAGAGTGATGAGATACATAAGAAGCTTCAAATACTAGATACTCAGAATTGTCCATAACCGGGGACACGGCTAACCATGATTAGATTGTACACTCTGCAGAGGTTTGCGCACTTCTCCCCACAAGACTCGATCGCCTCTATTGATTTCTCGCACTACATGGTGTTTGAGAAACGGATGACCGAGACATAGTCTTTCACAAACATTAACTCTCTACTCCGGGTAGACCATACCAAACCTACAAAACCCACTACCTGCTGATCTACCTGTTCAAGAGCTTCACGTAACTTAATCAACTATGCTAGAGCCCATAATAGCTTGTGGCTGCACACGGAAGTTTCTAGCATGAATCATCTCAGTTCCCTTTGAGCCTGGGTGGCGGTCCATAGGAAAATCACACGGTAACCCCGGGATTTCCAAAAAAACAGGCAATCACTGGTATCTCCAGGTTCCTTAATCCACCCAGATGTGTATTAAAGTTGCCACCTTAGATGGAACCATTAATTAACAATCTCACATCTGTCATGGAATACACTCAAACCCAAACCACGTCTACGAGCATATCATTGCGGTATAAGCATAACGTAGAAGTAACTCCCAAGGGTTTGATAATAAACATGGCAATAGGTTCTACCTCATTAACTACTTCCCAAAACCCACATGTTAAAGACATCCTAATCATGCAATGTTTGAGGGTTGAACTAATGCAATGAAAACTGGGTATGAAAAGAGTATGATCAATGTGTTACTTGCCTTGCTGACGATCCGCGAAACCTAGAGACTCGTAGTAACACGCTTTGCACTCCGGGAATTCTATCGCAAACAAACAATAACATACATAAGCAACTAGCAAAGATGCATGAGCAAAACTTCAATTGAAAGCAAAGAACCAGCAAGTTCAACTTAAGAACTCTGGTTAGCAAAAGAATCAAACAAACGGAGCAACGAAACTCAAACGGCAAAAGAAACAAAATCCGTTTACTAATCTAGACTAAGGTCAAATTTTTACAGTAGCAAAACTTAGTTTAAGTGGGTTAAATAGAAAGAGGGTCTCGAGACGAAACTCCAGGCTTTTGAATCACCTGATTCCGACTAACGAGCAAAAATATAAATAGAAACTAAGATTGGATCAGAAATCACGATCAGAAAAATCGCGGAATAAATCTGACAAAAGGGAAAGAGATGAACAGATTAACGAACGAACGTTCATTAACTGAAACTAAACGAAGAACACGTTCGTTAAAACGAACGGACGAGTGAACGCTCGCTAAATAAATAAACCGGGGAAATAAACCGATCTATATATAAAAAACGCAACTAGGGTCTCGAAAAAAAGTAAACCGAACGGTTTTAAAAAAATCGGCGGTCTCGGATTCCGGCGGATACCTCCAGCGAGGGGGGGGGGGTCCGGCGAG
>NC_041383.1:664113851-664211800 GCF_002162155.2 Triticum dicoccoides | reverse complement strand
GGCGGCGGCAGCGGCTCGGGCTTCGGCTCCGGGTGGCGGTGGTGGTGGTGGTTGGGGGGGGGGCGGTATTTATAGGAGGGGGGGTCCAGTGCCTTGGGGGAGGGGGCAGGCGGCGGCGGAGTCCGAGCCGGACTCCGGCTGCGGCGACGCGCCGGAGGAAGGCGGCGGCGCTGGGGTGGGCCGGCCTGGCTCGGCTGGGCCTCGGCCCAGTCGGGCGCAGAAGTTTTTTTTAAAAACAATTACGCTGGCAGAAATAAAATCCTAGAAAATAAAATAAAACCCTAAAAATGACAAAACAAATTTTCACCGTCTAAATAAAATATTTAGAACGGAATGAACATTTTCTTGGCCCTAAATGCAATTTTGGAAAGCGTGAAAATTTTTCTAATGCAAATAAAAATCCGAATAAAATAAACTAAGACCAAATAAATGATTTTAACATTTTTCCTCCAATATTTCAATTATTTTAGAGAAGTCATATTATCTCCTCTCATTTATTTTTTTGGTACGAAATATTTTTTTTGGAGAAAGAAATAATTAAAATAAAAAAATCCTCGTTTCATTATTTGGTACGAAAATCCAAATATGAGACCGGAAAATCCCCAACTCTCTCCGAGGGTCCTTGAGTTGCTTAGGATTTCGAGGATTGCAAAGCGAAAAAGAAATAAAATATGATATGCATGAATGACCTATGTATAACATTCCAAATTAAAAATTTGGGATGTTACACTGAGGCGCCCCCAAGGTAATATTCAAGGACTCCCAAGCAACTAAGCTTGGGGATGCCCCAGAAGGCATCCCTTCTTTCTTCTAACGATCATCGGTAATTTTACTTGGAGCTATATATTTATTAGTCACATGATATGCGTAAATCTTGGAGCATCTTGTGCTTTTTCTTTTAGTAATACACCATGCTGGTATGAGATAGTCCTTGGTTGATTTATAGAATGTTTCATGTGCTTCACTTATATCATTTGAAGTCTGGATTGCACGTTTCCCCACACATAGAAAACTGCCATTTGTAGAATGCTCTTTTGCTTCACTTATATTTGTTATAGCGTGGGCATATCTTTTGTAAAAAGAAGTAAAACTCTCTTGCTTCACTTATAATTATTTAGAGAGTCAACAAGAATTGGTCGCTCACATGGTTAGTCATAAAATCCTACAGAAAACGTGTATATAACTAAATATGATATGTTTGATTCCTTGCAATAGTTTTGCGATATAAAGATGGTGATATTAGAGTCATGCTAGTGAGTAATTGCGGATTGGTAGAAATACTTGTGTTAAGGTTTGTGATTCCCAAAGCATGCACGTATGATGAACTGTTATGTGATCAAGTCAGAGCATGATTTATTTTTTGATTGTCTTCCTTATGAGTGGCGGTCGGGGACGAGCGATGGTCTTTTCCTACCAATCTATCCCCCTAGGAGCATGCGCGTAGTACTTTGTTTCAATAGCTAATAGATTTTTGCAATAAGTATGTGAGTTCTATATGACTAATGTTGAGTCCATGGATTATACGCACTCTCACCCTTCCACCATGGCTAGCCTCTCTAGTACCATGCAACTTTCGTTGGTGCAATAAACGCACCATATACCTTCCTCAAAACAGCCACCATACCTACCTATTATGGCATTTCCATAGCCATTCCGAGATATATTTCCATGCAACTTCCATCATCATCATATACATGACTTGAGGATTCATTGTCATATTGCTTTGCATGATCGTCAGATAGTGCTACCTCTTGAGCTTGCGTTGGTTTTTCCCTTGAAGAGGAAAGGTGATGCAGCAAAGTAGAGTAAGTATTTCCCTCAGTTTGAGAACCAAGGTATCAATCCAGCAGGAGACAATGCACAAGTCACCGAATACCTGCACAAACAATCAACAACTTGCAACCAACGCGATAAAGGGGTTGTCAATCCCTTCACAGTTACTTGCAAAAGTGAGATCTGATAGAGATAAATAAACGGTAAAGTAAATATTTTTGGTATTTTTGGTTTATAGATTGGAAAGTAAAGATTGCAATTGAAAGGAACAGCGACAGAAATTGGCAAGTTGACGGGAAACTAATAGATTAAATATAATGGAAAAGAGACCCGGGGGCCATAGGTTTCACTAGTGGCTTCTCTCAAGATAACAAATATTATTGTGGGTGAACAAATTACTGCCGAGCAATTGATAGAAGAGCGCATAATTATGATGATATCTAAGGCAATGATCATGAACATAGGTATCATGTCGGTGTCAAGTAGACCGAAATGATTCTGCATCTACTACTATTACTCCACACATCGACCGACTCCTGCCTGCATCTAGAGTATTAAGTTCATAAAGAACAGAGTAACGCATTAAGTAAGATGACATGATGTAGAGGAATTAACTCAAGCAATATGATGAAAACCCCATATTTTTATCCTCGATGGCAACAATACAATACGTGCCTTGCTGCCCCTACTGCCACTCGGAAAGGACACCACAAGATTGAACCCAAAGCTAAGCACTTCTCCCATTGCAAGAAAGATCAATCTAATAGGCCAAACTAAACCGATAATTCAAAGAGACTTGCAAAGATATCACATCATGTATATAAGAATTTAGAGAAGAACCAAATAATATTCATAGATAATCTGATCATAAATCCACAATTCATGATCTAGGCAAACACACCGCAAAAGAATATTACATCGAATAGATCTCCAAGAACATCGAGGAGAACATGGTATTGAGAATCAAAGAGAGAGAAGAAGCCATCTAGCTACTAGCTATGGACCCATAGGTCTGTGGTAAACTACTCACACTTCATCGGAGAGGCAATGGTGTTGATGTAGAAGCCCTCCATGATTGAATCCCCCTCTGGCAGGACGCCGGAAAAGGTCCCTAGATGGGAACTGATGGGTACAAAAGGTTGCGGCGGTGGAAAAGTGGTTTCGTGGCTCTCCGGATGTTTTCAGGGTATAAGAGTATACATAGGCGAAGGAGCTAGGTCAGGAGACCCACGAGGGTCCCATGAGGTAGGGGGCATGTCCTAACCCCCCTGGGTGCACCCTCTTGCCTCATGGCCGCTGTTAACGCATGTATCTCTCTAAGTAGTTTTGGTTATTGATGACAATGCTTTTGCAGACTAATTGTGTGCGTTGAGTATTTCCAAGATTCATTCACTGGGACGAGATGATTCCTTCCCCTCGGAGTTTTAAGTGAAGACGGTGTAGTTTCATTCTTTCGGTTTTGGTGGACTTGATTCATAGGAGTCACCATACTATCAAGAGGGGGCCCGCATTGGAAAGGCTAGGTTGAAATCAACACATACACATCTGCTTTTCACCCACTGGTCCTTCCTTCTTCAATGGAGGATCTTTTGTTGCCTCTTTTTGTGAGCTTGTTATAGTCCCAACGGTAATACTGTAGCTCCCAGCGGAAGTACCGCTCAAGAGCCACAAGCAGCAGTACCGCTCGGCAGCGGTAGTACCGCACAGGCGGCAGTACCCCTGCCCAGCGGTAGTACCGCTAGGGGCCTCTCAGCCATAGTGCCGCTGTGGTGTTGTGCTACTACAGCCTCGACTCGAAAGTGTCGCCTCTCGTGTCGGGTTTTGCAGCACTGGCAGCGGTAGTACAGGTGGTAGTACCACCCACGAGCGGTAGTACCACCCTACCACCGCTGCTAGTACCGCCATGGGTCTAGATCTCGTTCCGCCTCTAGTCTCCCCCAGTCTAGACGGCAGTACCACAAGGGGGAGCGGTAGTACCGCTGCTCCCAGCGGTAGTACCGCTACCCCAATGGTAGTACCGCTCTGTGTGGTCTAAATGAGGGGCAAAAGGAGGTCTTCTTCTCCAAGTTGACTCACCTCTTCTATCCTAAAGCTCCATTATTACTCCAAGCTCCATTTTTGCCCGATCTCTCTCCCTAGCCAATCAAACTTGTTGATTCTTTAGGGATTGGTTGAGAAGACCCCGATCTACACTTCCACCAAGAGAAATTTGAATCCCCCACTAATCCCTTGCGGACCTTGTTACTCTTGGGTGTTTGAGCACCCTAGACAGTTGATGCCCCCCCGGAGCCATATTCCATTGTGGTGAAGCTTCGTGGTGTTGTTGGGAGCCTCCAATTAAGTTGTGGAGATTGCCCCAACCTTGTTTGTAAAGGTTTGGTCACCGCCTCCAAGGGCACCAATAGTGGAATCATGACATCTCGCATTGTGTGAGGGCGTGAGGAGAATACGATGGCCCTAGTGGCTTCTTGGGGAGCATTATTCCTCCACACCGCTCCGACGGAGAGGTACTTCCCCTCAAAGGGAAAGGAACTTCGGTAACACATCCTCGTCTCCACCAACTCCACTCTTGGTTATATCTCACCTTTACTTGTGCAAGCTTAGATTGTGTTCTATCGCTTGCTTGCTTGTGTGCTTGTTGTTGTTGCATCATATAGGTTGCTCACCTAGTTGTATATCTAGACAACCTACTTTGATGCAAAGTTTAATTTGGTAAAGAAAAGTTAAAAAATATTAGTTGCCTATTCATCCCCTCTAGTCAACTATATCGATCCTTTCAATTGGTATCAGAGCCAGGTTTCTTTATTAAGGACTTTACCGTCCTAAGAGTATGGTTGACACCATAGAGGTGAGGAGGAGCACCCCGGTGTGAATCCTTCTTCGTCTACGGCCAATGGGGGATCCCCGGTCTCACGTGAGGAATTGAATGCGGCTTTGGACACATTGAAAACCTCCATGACGGCCGAGGTCAAATGAATGTTCAAGGAGTTTCTTGATGGTATTAAGTTATCCACCGCACCGTTGGAAGTGGTCGCTCCCAGTAACAAAGTGGCTGATGCTAACTCCGATAAGGGGGAAGCTTCTAGTGATAAAATTCCCTTGCCTAGTGGTAGAAGTGGAAACGACATCTTTGCGTTGAACCACCTCTTACTTATGGAGGACCGGTTCCCTCCACTCATTTAAATCATGTTGGTCCTCCTCCTAAGTTTGTGAAAAATGAGGATTTTGCCTCTTGGGTCTATCGCTTTAAACGTCATTTAAATCATAGTAACACTAACCTTTGGAGAATTATTGAGCAAGCTTTGTACCCGCATGACCGAAGCAACTTCACCCCTAGAGAAGCCGCGCATAATCAATTCAACGAGTCCGCTCTCTTCATTATTCAAGATGCAATTCCACCCGAAGATATTGCTCATCTCCAACCCTTCACAATGGACAAGGAAGCTTGGGAACATGTTGTTTCCATTTACAAGGGAAGCGCAAGCATTCAATGCTCCAACTATGAAGTGGTGCAAGATGAAGCCAATGAGTTTGCGATGAATGAAGATGAAGAACCTCGTGAGCTCTACCGGAGATTAACCACTCTCGCGGTCTCACTCCGAGATCATGGCACTACTAGAAAAAGGCATGTTAGTGGTGCACCTGTTTTGGCCATTAATGGCGCACTACAGGTGCACCACGAGCATCACACCATTAGATTTTTTTAGTAATGGCGCACTATAGGTGCGCCATTACTATATGTGATAGTAGTGCGCCATTACTATGCCTAGAGGTGCGCCATTACTATCTGACTTAGTAAAGGCTCACCACATAGAAGTGCGCCATTACTAACAAATTTTTTTTCAAATTTTTGTTCAAATTTTTTTTTCAAATTTTTTTCAGAATTTTTCTTAATCTCGGGTTACTATGGCTTAATCTCAAGTCAAATCGCACTCCGTGGTCAAACTTCCCGAAAGGTCACCCATCCTCACACTACTCCAGCCTAAGCACACTTAACTTCAGAGTTCTATCCAACCCCAGCACCAGCTCACTTAACAAGCACTTGTTGATATACCTAGCATATCAATCCTATTAAACCTTGTTGATGTTTAGGACTTTGTTCATGTTCATGAGTGTGATGAAATTTTGAAAAAATATTTCAAACTTCCGTTCATATTACGTATCATAGTTTTAAAAAAATTCCCAAAAAAAATTCGAAACTAATTTTTTTCTGTTACTAGTGGCGCACCTAGCAAACGGTGCGCCACTACTAAATTTGAAATGTTTTGAATTTTTTTGCCTCTCCAGATCTTGAAAGCCCCGTAACTTTTTTCTGTTAGGTTTTTTGGGATTTTGAAAATGTTCAACGGGGTTCCCCCGTTGAATTCGGATGTAACATTTCGAGTAGATGATTTTTCATATAAAAAACTTTTAATCCGAGTTCGTATGCAAAAGTTATGCCAATTTTACAAATTCCAGAGAGATTTTGCAAATAAAGTCGAAATTCATATTTGTAAATTTTCCCAACAACTAGACCACATATCACATGGGAAACTTATTTTCTTTTTTTTGACATTTCCATCATTTTCTTTTATTTTTTTAAAACTGAAAAGGCGGTCCATGGGGGGGGTGTGCATTCGGGGAAATTTTTGGTCAAAGTTAGTAACGGCGCACCATGGGTGTGGTGCGCCATTACTAGTTAAAACTAGTAATGGCGCACCAAGGGTGTGGTGCGCCAGTGCGCCATTACTAACTTTGAAAAAAAATTAAAGAAAATGTTAGTAGTGGCGCACCGAGGGTGCGGTGCGCCATTACTAGTTAAACTAGTAATGGCGCACTATCCCCTGGTGCGCCATTAGTAGTTTTGAAAAAAAAGTTGTTAGTAATGGTGCACCGTGTATGTGGTGCGCCATTAGTATTTGGAGTTTAATGGCGCACCTATATGTGGTGCGCCAATGCTATATAGTAGTGGCGCACCATATATGTGGTGCGCCATTAATGTCCATTTCATCTATAGCCGTTTTCCTAGTAGTGTGGGAGCAAGGATACAAATGACAATTGGATCAAGCGCAAGTTTCTCAAGGTCACGATGCCCTACGAGAAGGCCATGTCATCCGTCATCCGTCAAAGGCCGAACTTCCATACCTTGTCCTCAAGTGAAGTGTTGGATGAGTTTGTTGCTATGAGAATCTTGGACAAGACCACCGACAATCCGGTGATGCGCTCTCAACGGGTGAATAAACCCAAACTAGCTTTAAAGACCAAGACAAGTGTGGAAGAAGAGGATGAAGAGGAAGATGAGGAGAGTAACCCCGAAGATAAAAAATATGATTACCATGAGCACATGACTCTCGCTTCAAGGCAATTTTAGAGCAAGAAGAACTCAAGGCCCAACTTCAACAGGAACAACTCAAGTGGCATCAACGGCAAGCAACGTTTGAGGACAGCTACAATTGTGGCAATATTAGCCACTTTGTTGTGGAGTGCCCTTATGAGAAGCGGGAAGACAATGGTGGAAAGCTCATCCAAAAAGACAAAGCCAAGTCCTTCCCCAATAAGAACAACTTCACCAAGAAGACTCCTCCCAAGGGGTTGGTGGCACAAGAAGAGTATAATGAGGATGATGATGATGTAGATGGTGAGGCAACAAACATGGCCTCCGTTGCCATTGCCACAACTCCACGGATGTCCCTCTTCGACTCACCCAACGAGAACATCACCGCCAAGTGCCTCATGGCCAAAGCCACCAACAAGGCAACCCCCAATATCAAAATTACCATCACTACTAGTCCTTCCTTGACAGATTGCATTGATGAAAGTGAGGGGTCTAATGAGGAAGTAAATGAATTTGAGTCTTTTATGAGTAAGCTCAAGGGCAAATCCAAGAAGCACTTTGTTGCTCTTTTGGAACAACTTGGTGAAGCCAATGACACGATCGAGGCTCATGAAGAAACAATCTCTAAGATGGAAGGTCATAGTCGTGACTCTGCCGATGAGATATCGGATCTCTCTAATGCGCTTGAGGAAGAGCATGGTCATCGTTTGGCTCTTGAGGAGTCACACAATGATGACCATGCTAAATTAAATAAAGATCTTGATCATGCTCTTGTTGTATCTCGTGTGCTCAATTTCAAGAAGGCTAAACTTGGGGTTGACCATGCTAGACTCAAGGAGGAGTTTGATATACTTGACAAGGCTCACAAGGCCTTGAAGGGTGCTCATGCTAGCCTCAAGGAGTCTCATGATCAACTCCAAGTGAAGCTAACTATGGAGAAAGCCAGTTTTGCTCATATGGTCTTAATTGATAATGCAAATGCTACTAACCCGTGTCGTGAGCATGTGCATCTTGTGGAGGAGAATGCCAAGTTGAAGGAGCAACTTTAGAAAGTCCTTGTGTCTTGCATACAAGGTGAGAAGAACCTCAATGATATTTTGAGAAATCAAAAGGAAGTTGTGGGCAAGGAGGGAATTGGGTTTGCACCCAAGTCCAAGAACAAGAAGAAGAATGACAAGGCCAAATAACCTCTTCCTCTCAAGCAAACTTTTGTGAAGGAGGGAGAGGGTGCTCCTAAGGAGAAGAAGAAGAACAATGTGAAGGGTGGTGGTGTCAATAAGGGCATTGCCACTCCTTCCAACAAAGCTGGCAACTTTAACCCTTCTTCTGTGCTATGTCGTGCTAGTGATGGGCTTGTCTATGCCAAATTTGTTGGTTCTCTTTATGAGTACATTGAATGGTATATTTGGGTTCCTAAGACCCTTGTTACTAACATCAAAGGACACATTACAAAATGGGTACCTAAAACCAAGCATTGATCTCTTGTAGGTGTTTGCTTCTGGTGGGGGATCATGGTTGCTCGATAGTGGAGTCACAAATCATATGACCGGAAGCAAGGACTTGGTGGTGGACATGCACAAGGTCTCATCTATGCCCACCAATGTCGAGTGGGGTGATGCCTCATATTCTAAGGTATTGGGTCTTGGCAAAGTTGTCATTTCTTATGATCTCACGATTGAGAAAGTCATGCTTGTTGAGTCCCTTGCATACAATTTACTTTCCGTTCGTCAACTTGCACTCATGGGCTTTGCCACTTGCTTTGATATTGATACCATGGCACTCTTGTGGAGCAAGACTCTTAAAGTAGCCTTTGTTGGGCATGTCGAGAACGGCCTTTATGTGATTAACTTTTCGGAGCGACCCACGAAGATCGCGACAAGCCTAATGGCTAAATTTGATGTGGGATGGCTTTGGCATCACCGTTTAGCCCACGTCAATATGAGATCTTTGCAAAGTCTTCTCAAGGGGGACCATGTCCGTGGACTAACAAATGTTAGTTTTGCCAAAGATCGTGCTTGCAGTGCTTGTATCGAAGGGAAGCTACATGAGAAGGCTCACCCTCCCACGACTATCATCTACTACAAGAGACCCTTGGAGCTTCTTCACTTGGATCTCTTTGGGCCTCCATCCTTCGATAGTCTTGGGGATAGAAAGTATTGCTTGGTTATTGTGGATGATTATTGAAGATATACTTGGGTATATTTCTTCAAGAGGAAGAGCGAGACTCAACAAACCATCATTGGCTTTGCAAATGAAGATCGACGTCAACACAATGCAAAGATCTTGACAATAAGAAGTGACAACGGCACTGAGTTAAAGAACTATACCTTGGATGAGTTTCTTAGTGATGATGGTATCAAGCATCAATATTCCGCACCTTACACCCCTCAACAAAATGGTGTAGCGGAGAGGAAGAACCGGACGTTGATGGACGCGGCAAGGACCATGATGGCGGAGTTCAAGTCTCCCTACAACTTTTGGGCGGAAGCCATAAACACTGCTTGTCATGCGTCCAATCGGTTCTATCTCCGCAAGGGCTTGAAGAAGAGTCCATATGAGATACTTACCGGTAACAAACCCAACCTCAAGTACTTCCGGGTTGTCGGGGAAACTGATCCACGAACACCTATGGGGCCGGCGGACCGAGCCCCTTTCGGTTCGGCGGGGGGCGGAGATCGCACAAAGAGCAGATCGAGGCGAAACACACGAGCAGTTTACCCAGCTTCGGAGCTCTCCGGAGAGATAATACTCCTACTGCTGCTTGTCTGATTGTATTGAGTTCTTGCTCGGGAGCGCTGAGTGCTACAGTACACTCCGAGACCGAGCGTGACTGTTTTCTGGTTTCGAACCGAACCAACCCCCCTTCTACGTTGCGCATGGGCCTCCTTTTATATGCTCAAGGGGTCACCGACAGGTGGCAACGTAGACAAGGGTAAAAATGGAAAAAGAGGGGTGGTTGGTGAAGCTACCTGCACAGTACATCCTACCTAACCCTGACGGCAGGGGACAAGGGCATTAAATGCCCGTCTGCGTCGCCCAAACAGTGCAGAAAGGACCGTCAGGGGCGCCACCGCCTGCCACGATGGCGATCTTGTCAGCGTCGCTCGCCACCTCGCACCGCTGGCTGCACAGCCTCCTGCCATGCGCGCCTGGAAAGACCCCAAGGTGACACGTTGGTGGATGTGCTGGAGCGTGGGTACAGAGTGGCAGCCTGCCGCGGCAAGCGCCTTGCCGCGGTCATTGTCTTGTCGCGTCCGGAAGCTTGTCGCTCACCGGGCCTTGCTGGGACGCGTGGCGCGTCGCGGCAAGTTTCTTGCAATGTCTTGGTTGGCCTTCCCGGCAAGCTCCTCTTGCCGGGGCCTTGTCTCCTTGGCTTAAATACTTTGTTCTTGAATGGCTCCAAAGGAACCACAGAGGACCTTGGCGGTCACCCAGCAAGCCTTGCCGCGGGGTGCTGCAACTGCCCGTGCACAAGTTCGGGATACTAGGGTACCCCTACTCTAGTACACCGATAGGAGCCCCCGGGCCTGGGCCACACACGGTGCCGAGCGCTGTTGGGCCAGGCCCAAAACAGGGCACGGGCACGCACGGTCGGGGTTACGCCGTATCTTACTCCGTATCCACCGCGCCCTCCCCCAACGGCACGTGTCGAATGCGGCGTCGTGGGAGAGATCATGGGTGGTTTGTTTATTCGGAAGGACGAAACGTCTGCCCCCTGCCCCTTTATAAGCAGGGGAAACAGGGGCAGTTCGCCCATCTCGCCGGTTGCTACTCCATTTTCACAAATCTCCGCCGCTCCCCCCTTCTTCCCGAAGCCGAAAGAGAGTAGCGCTCCGCCCTCCATTGCCACCAGTACCACCAACACCGACGATCTCCCCCACCACCTCCGCCATGGCTTCGAAAGCCGACAAGGGGAAGGGCGTGAAGTCGGCCGAGGCGCAGCGGCTCGCGGCGCTGCGAAAGGAGCGGGCCATCTTCCCTCCTCAGCTTGACGCAAAGGAGCTGAGGGAGTACTACTATCTCTTCTGGTCGACGGAGACGCGAGCGCATCTGCGCACGAAGGTACTCCCGGCCACCGCTTCGAGACTGGCTCCGAACGGGTATCCCTTCTTCGCGCTGTTCTTCTACTGCGGGCTCTGCCCGCCCTTCTCTGAATTTTTCTGTGACATCATGAACACCTACGGGTTCCGCCTCCTTGACTTCACCCCCAACGCTGTTCTGACCATGGTAGTTTTCGCACATCTTTGCGAAAACTTTGTCGGAGTCCACCCAAGCGTAGCCCTTTTTCGCCACTTCTTCATGCCCCGAGTCGAGAGAGGAGAGCCTCTTGCCGGCGGGATCGCCTGGATCTCGAGAGTCGGCAAGAAGGAAGCTTATCTGGAGGGAGAGCTCCGCAGCAAGTGGGAGGAATGGAGAGCAGAGTGGTGCTGGATTGTCGAGGAGAACCCGCAGCCATTTACTGCCCTGCGCCAAGCCCCAATAGTGCGTGGCAATGATTGGAGCAACATGGCCTCGGAAGACGACAGGCTAAAGATTGCCGTCACCCGGATCCTACGCCTCAGGCTTGCCGGGCTCACCGTAGGCGCCGTTGGCGCAGATTTCCTTCGCCGCCGCATCGCCACTCTGCAGGAGAGGAGGAGACCTACTTGGGAGTTCCAGAACTCGGCGGATATCATGAGGCTGTGCCCGGGCCTCAACTTCAACTTCACCGTCCTGGAGCTGGATGCGATGCTCCTGGAGCTGTTCAAGCGCGATCCTCAACATCCATTCATGTTGCCGAGGGGTGTGGTTCCGTTGTGTAACAACTCCTCGCTTGACCGCATCCGTGCAATGATGCCGCTGTGCGACTCACATGGGATTGTCCCAACATGGCAAGAGCCGGCAGACGCCATCGTGCAGGAGTTCTTCGACGGCTTGGTTGAAGTGCCGGTCCATTCCGATGAGCAGAAGAGCCTCACCTGCGACACCACCGACATGGAGATGCAGCGCATTGCCACTAGGCTGGAAGAGGCGGCGGCAGCCGCTATCGGGGGTGAGTTTGGATTCACCGTGGAGGAGGCAGAGGCAGCGGAGGCGGCAAGCCTTGCCGAGCGCGAGGAGTTTGCCGGCGAGGAAGGGCTTGCCGGGCCCGAGGATGAGTCGAGCGAGCCCGGCGAGGGAGATCTTGTCGGGCCCGAACCTTCTGGCAGCTTGCCGCAAATAGAGCCCCCAGCTCCGCCAAGAAGGCGTCTTCGCAAGGCCGGGGACGTAGCGGGGCGGCAGACGGGTCAACAGCCGTCGGGCCGCGTGACACGTTCTACCGCGGCAAGCACTGTTGCCGCGGGAGCGCCTCACGCCGCTGCGGCAACTGGGGCGGGGTCTTCCCGGTCCACCGCTACTGCCCCTGCCAAGCGGGCAAGGGAACCTACTCCTCCGCCTCGTTGCACCGGAGGCGAGCCGGACTTCGATCTCTCCGCGCTCAGCTCCGACGAGGAAGAAGAAGAGTAAGATTCTTTGCTGTTCTTGTAGTTCTTCAATTTTTGTTGTTTTGTCTTGTATCTGACTTGCTTCACTCTGAACCCATTCCTTTTCAGGACGTTGGCCCAGAGAGCGGCGAAGAGAGCCAAGGTCCCGGTGATTGTCATCGAGGACGACCCCACCGCGACGGCAGAGGACATGTCCGAGACCACCTTGTCGGACCCGGCAAGCATTCCCCAAAGCAGCCCCCAGCGCAGCCCTCAGCGTAAATGTATGGTTTACTTCCTGCTATCAGGCGCGCATAGGTGATCTTTCCTTGCTGATATCTGATTGCTGGTTCGTGCAGGAGCAGAGCAGCCTCACCAGGAGGGCCCGGAGGCCGCTCCCGAAATGCCATCTGCTTCTACTACACCGCCAAGGGAGGATTCCCCGGCAAGGGAGCGTTCTCCGGCAAGGGAGAATTCTCCGGCAAGGGACAGCACTGGCGATCCTCCGGTGGTTGAGACCTCGACCGCAGATCCTAGCACAGGTAATCCTCTTGCCTGAAAAACTTCCCTTGAGTTCTTCTTCTTCTGATTTTCTTTTTTGAATATTTGCTTGACCTTCCTCCCCTCTTCGGTCGTCAGATCCACCTGCCACGGAGCCGATGGAAACCGAGGCCGCCGGCGAGGAGAACGCGCGCGGCAATAACAACGACGCCGCCGCCATCGAAAAAGAGGCCGGTCCTGATGATCCCGCCGGCGAAGAGGGCCGCCAAGGCCGCCACCGCAGAAGCTGGCGAGGAATCCGGCGATCGCACTGACGGCCCCGAGGCCGCAGGAGCGCCAGGCGCTGCACCGACCGCTGATCCCTCTGCCGCAGCTGCAGCGCCAGGCTCCGAAGAGCCCCAGCCCAGCGCCTATTTGAAGGCCGGCGATGGCGTCTTCATCAAGCTCCCCTGGGCGTCGAGCTCCAGGGCGCCGGTCGAAGGAGAAACTTATGACGAAGAGGTGCTCGCCTCCGCTGGGCTGGCGCTGGTCGATGCGCCAAGCAGCAGCAGCGACGAGCCTGAGGAGGAGCGGCTGCTGCGGAAGCTGCTGTCGCTCTACCGCGCCCGACAAGCCAAGCTGGCATCCCGAGAAGCACTTGTCGCGAAAGCGGGAATGGATATCGAGAAGCGGGCGGAGGAGCTTTGGGGTCTCAGACAGGGAGCTCTCCGGTCCCTGGCGGAGGAGCGGGAGCAACTTCTCGAGGAGCGGAAAGCCTTTCTCCTCGAGAAGGCTGAAGTTGAAGAGGAGCAGCGTCTTGCTGCCGAGAAGCTATCTGCGCGGGAAGGCGAGTTGGCGCAGCGCAAGGTTAACCTTGACAACTACGAGGAGGAGCTTGCCGCGCGCGAGCAAGGAATTGGCGGGGCTCTCAAGGAAGCGAAAGATGCGGCCGCAGCTGCCGAGGCCGCCAAGAAGGAGCTGGAGACGAAGGTGGCGCAGCTGGAGGCCGATCTCAAGGCGAGCGGCGAGGAGCTTGCCGTGCTCAAGCGTGAGCGCGAGAAGGACGCTGCCGCTCATGGTGAGCTGCAGGGTCTTCTCGCTGAGAGGAGCAAGGATCTCAGCGCCGCCAAGGATTCCAATGCAGATCTCGAGTTGAAGTTGGCTACTTTGACTCAGACGCTGGACGGCGCCAGGGAGCGGGAGGTGGCCTTGTCGGAGAAGATCAAGGCCGATGAGGCGCTATTGGCGAATGCTACTGCCGCCCACGACGCTTTCAGGGAGACTGTGGAGCATTGGACTGAGGGTCTTGTGGATCTTGCCGCCGCCATCGACGGGGAGCTGGCGTAGCTGGGGATGGAGGATCTCGGGTACTCCTCCGACGAGCACCTCCAACCCAGCGCCAAGCTCAGCTTGTTCTTCAAAGGCGTGGCGACGGCCCTCCAGCGACTCCGGGAGAAGATCCCAAAGCAGCTGGCCGATGAGTCGCGCAAGATCTGCGCAGGAGCTCTCCAGAAGGTGCTGATGAAGGTGGCCTTCCGCAACCCAGGCCTCAACTTCACCAATGTCCTCAAGTCCTTGCTGCCGGATGCTGATCTGGAAGCGCTCAAGGCCCTTGTCGCACCCATTGTGGACAAGGTGAGCGGGATCAAGAGGGTTGACGGCGATCGCATAGATTAGGCCGCCCGTTTCCTCTTTCTCTTTGTCGCTGCTGGTCATGTCACGAGAACAATCTATTAGAGCTGCGACAAGTTATCTTGTAATATAACTCTATTTTGGGTAGAGATTGCTATGTTATTTCCTTTACTTGATTCCTTCCTTTGTATGTTTTTGCCCTACGCTTTTAGGGAACTTGTCGGCGCAGGCACCTGAGCCGCGAGCGCTGAGTGCGGGACGTCAGCAGCCTGCTGGCGGTGCCGCTTCCGACAAGAAACCTTGTCGCAACTAGTCGTAGCTCACTTAAGTTGTTGAGCGGACTCGAAACAAAGTAAGGGCGCAACTAGCTACGAGTTGGTTCCTCCGCGCACAGGTTTTCCATACAAAGTACGGTCATTCGAGGAAGATAACTTAAAAATTTAAAACTGATTGCTCAAACTTTGGCAACTTAGCTTTTCTGTCGCTTGCTTTCCAGGTAAGGCGAAACTTCCTTGAACGACGCCTGGTCCACACCATTATCTTCTCCTATCCTCCCGGCAAACTTGTGTGCGAGGGAACCTTCCTTTCCTTTTTGAGAAAAAGAAAGAAGAGAAAATAAAGATATGGAGCCTTATGGCTCGTTATTGCTTACCGGGGGTAGGTGCTGCACAAAGTGTCAGGTAACACATGCAAAGAATGTAGAAAGCATGAAATTGACAAGATGTGCGGAGCACATGAAGTTTACTTATGCATGGGTTCTGCGCCCCGCTTTGTACAAAGGATTACATGCAACATCGGCAAGACTTGTACAAAAGGTGGTTGCCGGAACAGGTTCCGGCAACCGCGCCTTACGGGTAAAACTTACGAAGATGCTCAATGTTCCAGGAGTTGCTCACCGGAATGCCATCTTCGGTCTCAAGGCGGACAGCGCCTGGCCTAGTGACTTGTTTCACCCGGTAAGGGCCTTCCCACTTCGGCGTCAACTTGTTGGAATTCTTGGCGGACTAAACACGCCGAAGAACAAGGTCGCCTTCCTCGAAACTTCTGGCATTAACTTTGCGGCTATGGTAGCGGCGCAAAGCTTGCTGGTATCGAGCAGCTCGTACAGCAGCCTGAAGACGGTCTTCCTCAAGGAGCAGCGCGTCATCTTGTCACAGCTGCTCTTGCTCAAGCTCATCATAGGCGAGCACTCGAGGTGACCCGTATACTAGTTCTGTGGGGAGAACTGCCTCTGCTCCATAGACTAGAGCGAAAGGTGTCTGGCTAGTGGCTCTATTTGGTGTCGTCCTAATCGACCAAAGAACCACCGGCAGCTCCTCAATCCAGTTCTATCCACACCTGTGCAGCCTGTCGAAAGTCCTGGTCTTGAGCCCGCGCAGCACTTCAGCATTTGCCCTCTCCGCTTGACCGTTGCTTCTCGGATGAGCAACAGAAGCGAAGCAGACCTTGGCGCCAAGATCTTGGACGTACTGCATGAAGGTGCGGCTCGTGAATTGTGTGCCGTTGTCGGTGATGATCCTGTTAGGGATCCCGAAACGGCAAACAATCGACCTGAAGAACTTGACTGCTGACTGTGCTGTCACCTTCCTCACTGCTTCCACTTCCGGCCACTTTGTGAACTTGTCGATTGCAACGTACAAGTACTCAAAGCCCCCGACAGCTCGGGGAAAGGGGCCGAGGATGTCGAGCCCCCAGACCGAAAATGGCCAGGATAAAGGGATCATCTGGAGAGCTTGAGCTGGCTAGTGTATCTGCTTGGAATGGAACTGGCACGCTTCACACTTGGTTACTTGTGCAGTTGCATCCTGGAGGGCTGTCGGCCAAAAGAAACCTTGCCGGAACGCTTTGCCGGCAAGTGCTCTTGTGCCAATGCGGTGACCACATATGCCTCCATGTATCTCTGCCAACAGCTTTTGTCCGTCTTCCCGGCGAATACACTTCAATTTCACACTGTTGAGTCTTCTTCTATACAGTGTGTTGTCGACAAACTGGTACATACTTGACTGCCGGGCTACTCTTTCCGCTTCTTCTTGCTCTTCGGGAAGCTCTCCTGTCTGAAGGAAGAGGACAATCTGCTGTGCCCATGTTGGAGCTTGCGGCTCGACAACAAGGACTAAAGGCACATCTGCTGCTGCGGGAACATCCGCTCCTACGGCAAGAACCTGCGGCTCAGCCGGAGCTTGATGTTCCCCGGCAAGCTTGCCGAAGCAAAACTTGTCGGGAGCGTTTGCTTCAACGGAACAAACTCTAGGGCTCGCTGGAGCAGACTGCTCCTCAGCACCCTTGGTGTTTATTTTGATAACCTTCTTGGCGGCGGCTTCGGGGAGCTCTGCCGGAAAATAGTCACCAGAAATCAACTTCCCCTTCTTGCTCTGTCCAGTTGATGGCGTTACGGATGGTTGAGTCAGCTTGAGCACAAAGATCCCTGGTTCCACAGGTAACTTAAGTGCAGCGCACTTCGACAGGCCATCGGCAATGTCATTTTGAGCTCTTTGAACATGTTCCATCTGCAGGCCGTCAAAGTGCTCTTCTAGCTTTCTCACTTCATCAACGTAAGCTTCCATCAATGGACTCTAATAATTCTTGTTCACTTGGCGGACGACAAGCTGTGAGTCACCCCTGACAATGAGCTTCTTGATCCCAAGGTCTGCTGCGATCCTGAGACCGGCAAGCAAACCTTCATACTCTGCAGTATTGTTCGTTGCTTGCTCCTTGGGAAAGTGCATCTGGACTACGTACTTGAGGTGTTCTCCGGTGGGTGCGACAAGTAGCACGCCCGCACCGGCGCCTTGCAGTGAGAAAGCACCATCAAAGTACATCAGCCACTCTTTGCTTGCTTCCTTGACGGGGATGCTCGTCTCCGGAATTTCTTCATCTTGTGTTGGCGTCCATTCTGCTATGAACTCTGCCAGTGCTCTGCTTTGGATGGTTGAAGTGCTCTCAAACTTGAGGCCAAAGCTTGATAGTTCCAGTGCCCACTCGACAATCCTGCCTGTTGCTTCTGGATTTTGCAGTATCCTCTTCAGCGGAAAACGAGTGACAACTGTGATCTCATGTGCTTGGAAGTAATGGCGCAGCTTTCTCGAGGCCATGAGAAGGCCGAAAAGCAATTTCTGCACACCAGAGTACCTTGATCTAGCCCCCTGCAGAAGGGAACTGACAAAGTAAACTGGGCGTTGCACCATTCTTTTCTGCATCTTGTCACGCTCCTGCGCAGATCCATCTTTGTCGGGACCAGAGCTTGCCAGTGAAGTCCCTTGCTTGTCGCTGGATGCCTCTGCCGTGGTTGCTGGCTCATCATCTGCCTCCCTCTCCGCTACTAACGCAGCACTAACCACTTGATTGGTTGCCGCTATATATAGCAACAACTTCTCTTGTGGCTTAGGTGCGACAAGTGTTGGAGTGGAGGACAGGTATCTCTTTAAGTCCTGCAGCGCAGCCTCCGCCTCCGGAGTCCATTTCATTGGACCTGCCTTTTTCAATATTTTGAAAAATGGCAGGGCACGCTCAGCAGACCTAGAGATAAACCTGCTGAGAGCAGCTACACAACCGGCAAGTCTTCGTACATCCTTGATGCGCTTTGGAGCTTCAATCTGCTCAATGGCCTTGATCTTGTCGGGATTGGCTTCAATTCCTCGCTGAGACACGAAGAACCCGAGAAGCTTGCCGGAAGGGACTCCAAACACACACTTCTCGGGGTTAGGCTTGAGGTTGATCTTGCGCAGATTTGCAAAGGTTTCGTCTAAATCTTGAATCAGAGTTGCCTTGTCCTTGCTCTTGACCACTATGTCATCCATGTAGGCTTCCACACTTCTGTGAATTTGCGGCTCAAAAGCGTCATGGACTACCCTTGCAAATGTTGAACCAGCATTCTTTAAACCGAATGGCATCCGTATGAAACAGTATGTGCCACATGGGGTGATGAATGCGGTCTTCTCCTCATCCTCTTCTGCCATGAAGATCTGATGGTATCCTGAGTATGCATCAAGAAATGAAAGCAAGTCACATCCGGCCGTGGAGTCAACAATCTGGTCGATGCGCGGCAAGGGAAATAGGTCTTTGGGGCAAGCTTTATTAACATCAGTAAAATCGATACAAAGCCTCCATTTCCCGTTTGCCTTGCGCACGACTACAGGATTGGCCAACCACGTAGGATGGAGCACTCCTCTGACAAGGCCTGCTGCTTCCAATTTCTTGATTTCTTCTGCGATGAATTCTTGGCGCTCTAGTGCCTGTTTCCTGACTTTCTGCTTGACGGGCCACGCATGAGGGCAGACGACAAGATGGTGCTCGATTACTTTCCTGGGAACACCAGGGATGTCAGATGGTTGCCATGCAAACACGTCGACGTTCGCCCGCAGGAAAGCAATGAGCGCGCTTTCCTATTTAGGGTCAAGAGTGGCACTAATGGTGAAGGTACCACCAGTGCCGTCCTCCTTGGTGGACACCTTCTTGGTCTCTGGTGGAGCTTCCATTGTCTTCTTACACTTGCCGGTGGAGCTCGATGGTGCGTCCTCGATGGTAGCACAGCACTCCGAAGAGGTGCGCTTGCCGGAGTGGGCATCAGAACTCTTGCCGAACTTGGCCTTCTTCTTCGCCCCGGGAGCTTCAGCGGCAAGTGGCTTGCGATCTGTTCCGGCTGCTGCTTCCCGGTAGATCTTGTCGGCGCAGATAAGAGCATCCTTCTTGTCGCCAGGGACAGAGATGACACTTATCGGGCCTGGCATCTTCAGCACGTTGTATGCATAGTGAGAGGCTGCCATGAATTTGGCGAGTGCTGGACGTCCGAGTATCCCATTGTAAGGCAATGGAAAATCAGCAACGTCAAAAGTGACCCTCTCAGTCCTGAAGTTCAACTCGCTGCCAAATGTTACCGGCAACATGATCTTTCCCTTCGGCTTGCTCCTTCCCGGATTTATTCCTTGGAACGTGTCAGTCTCTTCGAGCTCGCTGTCAGGGATCTGGAGTTTCTGGAGTACCGCGGAGGAGATCAAGTTCAAGCCGGCCCCGCCGTCAACTAGCATCTTAGTGACCTTGAGGTTGCGGATAGTTGGTGAAACCAACATCGGCAAGCACCCGACCGCAGTTATGCGATCAGGGTGGTCCTCAATATCAAAGATGATAGGCGTGTTGGACCATTTCAGAGGCTTGCGTGACTCGATGGGTGGTTCTGCTGCATTGACTTCCCACACCCACTGCTTGAGTTGGCGGTGTGAAGTATGCAGAGAAGCACCACCGTCAACGCACAGGACCTCTGTGGCTTTCTAGAACTCCTGCTCATCGGTCTCGTCATCATCCATATCTTCATCGTCGTCGTCATCTTCATCCTTGTCGCGGCCGCGGGGAGGTCTGTCTCCTTGCCGCTGCTTGGCCTTGCCGCGGTGTCCTCCTCGGCCGGGACGTTTCTTGCTGGCTCCTCCAGCACCTTCCTGGGCTTTCTCCTTGCCGCGTCGCTCGTATTCAGCCTTTTGCTGCTCGACAAGCTGCTCGACCTTCTTGCAGCTCTGGAGGTCATGGCCCTTGGTGCGGTGGATCTTGCAGTACTGCTTGTTGGTGCCGTCGTGCTTGTCGGCGATCACCACAGCCTGGTAGTTGGTGCCCGTGGCAATCTCCTTGCCGGAGCTACCAGCTTTGGCTTTCTTGCCGGACTGCTCAACGACTAGCACCTCTTTGCCTTTCTTCTTCCTGTTGTTCCGCTGCCGGTTTTTCCTTGCCGGGGCAGTCTCCTTGCTATCAAATCCTCCTGCTCCTGTATTCTCCCCGGGAAGTTTCCTCCCTTCCTCAGCACATGCACACTTGTCGGCCAGGGCATATAGCTCGCTGACGTCTCTGATCTTGCACATCGCCATCTCCTCCCGCATCCTGCGGTTCCGCACGTTCTGATGGAACGCGCTGATTACCGCGGCAGGGTGGACATCTGGGATGTTGTGCTGTACACGGCTAAATCTCTGAATGTACTTGCGCAGGGGCTCTCCTTCCTTCTGGGCGAGCAGATGAAGGTCACTCTCTTGGCCATGAGGTTTGTGGCCGCCTGTAAAGGCGCCAACAAACTAATGGCATAGGTCTGCCCAGGAGGATATGGAGTTATCCGGCAAGTGCATGAGCCGGGATCTGACATTGGGCTTGAGTACTAGCGGGAAGTAGTTGGCAAGGATCTTGTCGTCCCGTCCCCCGGCAGCTTGCACTGCGATAGTGTAGATGCTGAGGAACTTCGACAGATGCGACTTGTCGTCGTACTTCTCTGGCACGTTTGGCTTGAAATTCTTCGTGCTGGGCCACTGGACTTGCCGCAGCTCATGAGTGAACGCAGGGCAACCTACTGCGTACGGCAAGTCGCCTGGTTCCCCTGGCGCATGCATGTCAACAGAGGGCCCAGCGCGCTTGTCGGATTGACGTCGCGCTTCTCTTCGGCGCTCGATGCGAGTTAGAGCATCTTCTTGCTGTCGTTCGTGAAGAACTTGGCGCTGATCGCGACGAGCTCGTGGATCTGATGATGCGGTGGAGTCGCTGTCGAGGTGGATCCGACGAGTCGGCGATCTTGGCCTTCGGGGTGGAGAGTGCATGGTGGTTGCACCTCCGCCAATTTCGTGGCCACCGGCTCGTGCCTAGCAGTCCTGCCGCGGCCGCGATGTACTCGGTTGCCGCGGAGTGTCGCCATTGGCGAAGCCGATGAGACTCTGAATGGTGGCCCTCTATTGGTCGATCTTGTCTTCCGTTGGAGGGTAATCCAGGAGCAGTCGAGCTCGCGCCAAAGCTTATGCTGGAGTGGTGGGAGGCAGTGCCGAACGATGCGAGGAGCGGGATATGCTCGGACCTCTAACTATGTTAGAAGGAGCAGTATCCCGTCCAGGAGACCGTGTCCCGCCCGTGCCAGCATGTTGGCGTGCATGCTGGTCTTGAGCGCCCCGAGATCCACCAGCTCGATCTTGGTCCAACAAACATATGGTACTGCGAATACCATGACGCTGTCGGTCCTGCGCCTCCTGAGATGGGCGCGGAACATGCACGGACGCCGAGGTCTTCGCAGCCTTGTCCTTGGACCTGGCAGCATCGTGAGCTCCCTCGTTGATGTCCGTTCTTCCGCCGGCGTCTACCCCACCACCCGATTGCTCTGGTGATGGTGGGATCGACGTGGACGGAACAGCTGCCGCCGAAGTTTTCTTCTTCGGTGGCATGTCGATGAAGAAGATGGAGATCTGGCTCTTGTGAACACCGGATCAGGTTCACACAATCTCGACGCCCCCTACCTGGCGCGCCAAAGATGTTGGGGAAACTGATCCACGAACACCTATGGGGCCGGCGGACCGAGCCCCTTTCGGTTCGGCGGGGGGCGGAGATCGCACAAAGAGCAGATCGAGGCGAAACACACGAGCAGTTTACCCAGCTTCGGAGCTCTCCGGAGAGATAATACTCCTACTGCTGCTTGTCTGATTGTATTGAGTTCTTGCTCGGGAGCGCTGAGTGCTACAGTACACTCCGAGACCGAGCGTGAGTGTTTTCTGGTTTCGAACCGAACCAACCCCCCCCCTTCTACGTTGCGTATGGGCCTCCTTTTATATGCTCAAGGGGTCACCGACAGGTGGCAACGTAGACAAGGGTAAAAATGGAAAAAGAGGGGTGGTTGGTGCAGCTACCTGCACAGTACATCCTACCTAAACCTGACGGTAGGGGACAAGGGCATTAAATGCCCGTTTGCGTCGCCCAAACAGTGCAGAAAGGACCGTCAGGGGCGCCACCGCCTGCCACAATGGCGATCTTGTCAGCGTCGCTCGCCACCTCGCACCGCTGGCTGCACAGCCTCCTGCCACGCGCGCCTGGAAAGACCCCAAGGCGACACGTTGGTGGATGTGCTGGAGCGTGGGTACAGAGTGGTAGCCTGCTGCGGCAAGCGCCTTGCCGCGGCAGTTGTCTTGTCGCGTCCGGAAGCTTGTCGCTCACCGGGCCTTGCTGGGACGCGTGGCGCGTCGCGGCAAGTTTCTTGCAATGTCTTGGTTGGCCTTCCCGGCAAGCTCCTCTTGCCGGGGCCTTGTCTCCTTGGCTTAAATACTTTGTTCTTGAATGGCTCCAAAGGAACCACGGAGGACCTTGGCGGTCACCCGGCAAGCCTTGCCGCGGGGTGCCGCAACTGCCCGTGCACAAGTTCGGGATACTAGGGTACCCCTACTCTAGTACACCGACACGGGTGTTCGGTTGTAAGTGTTTCATTGTCAAGAAAGGTGTTCGTTTGTCTAAATTTGAGGCTAGAGCTCATGAGGGCATATTTGTTGGTTATGGTGCAAACTCTCATGCTTACCGTGTCCTCAACAAGTCCACCAGACTCATTGAGGAGATGTGTAACATGGAGTTTGACGAGAATAACGGCTCCCAAGTGGAGCAAAGTGGTACTTGTGATATAGGTGATGAAATTCCTCCCCAAGCCATAAGAAGAATGGGTGTTGGTCATATTCTACCCATTGAGGAACCCCTTGTGGCTGAAGGAGAAGGACAAAGTTCCACTCAAGTGGAGCCATCACCAACCCAAGACCCACACGCTTCCAAAGAACAAAGTGAAGGCCCTCAACCAAATGAACAAGATCAAGGGCAAGATCAATATCAACATGGTGAGGAACCATCAAGTGATGCCCAAGGTCAAGTTCGCCCTCCCGAGCAAGTTCAATATCAAGATCAAGAAAAAGTTCAAGACGATGCTTAAGATGATCAAGTTACCACTCCTCAACTCACTCTTGAGGAGGAATTGGAGCGTCGTGCCGCTAAGATTGCATCCAAGCTCACAACCAAAGATCATCTCATGACGAATGTGCTTGGAAGCTTAAGAAAGTGGGTAAGCACTTGTAGACAATTAGCAAACTATTGTGAACATCACACGTTTGTTTCTTGTGTCAAACCCTAAAAGGTCTATGAGGAACTCGAGGATCCAGATTGGCTCAATGCCATGCATGAAGAACTCAACAACTTCGAGCACAACAAGGTGTGGAGATTGGTGCCAAGGCCAATGGGGAACCATGATGTCATTGGAACCACGTGGATATTCAAGAACAAGCAAGATGCTCATGGAATTATCGTTCGCAACAAGGCTCGTTTGGTATCAGAAGGCTACTCCCAAGTCGAGGGTATCGACTATGGTGAAACCTTTGCTCCCGTTGCTCACCTTGAATCTATTTGTTTGTTGATTGCTTATGCTTCTCATCATAACTTCAAGTTGCAACAAATGGATGTGAAGAGTGCTTTTCTTAATGGTCCTATTAATGAGTTTGTGTATGTCAAACAACCCCTGGGGTTCGAGGATCCCTATTTCCCCAATCATGTGTACCAACTCGATAAGGCACTCTATGTCCTTAAACAAGCCCCACGTGCGTAGGAGGAGCACCTTACCGAGTTGGTGCAAGATCATGGGTTTGAAATTGCGAAAATCGACCCCACTCTTTTTACTAAGAAGGTCAAAGGGGAGTTGTTTGTATGCTAACTATATGTTGATGATATTATCTTTGGTTCCCCTAACAAAGCTTTCAATGAGGAATTTTCCACTCTCATGACCTCAGAGTTCAAGATGTCCATGATGGGAGAGTTGAAGTTCTTTCTCGGGTTCGAAATCAAGCAAAGAAGAGAAGGAACCTTCATCAACCAAGCCAAATACACTCAAGACATGCTCAAAAGATTCAAGCTAAGTGATGTCAAGCCGTCTTCCACTCCAATGCTCGTCAAATGCGAACTTGACATAGATCCCAATGGTAAAATGATGGATCAAAAGATATATCACTCCATGATTGGCTCCTTGTTCTACCTTTGTGCATCTAGATCGGATATCATGTTGAGTGTGGGAACTTGTGCATGGTTTCAAGCCGCACCTAAGTAAAGCAACTATGTGGCGATCAAGTGAATCTTTTGATATTTGGCTCATACCCCAAACTTTGGTTTATGATATCGAAGAGGAGAAAATTTCAAACTTTTGGGCTATTCAGACTCAGATTGGGCGGGAGACAGAGTGGATAGGAAGTCCACCTCCAGAGGGTGCCAATTTCTTGGTTTCTATTTGGTGATTTGGTCTTCTAAGAAGCAAAGTTGTGTGTCTCTCTCGTCCACCGAAGTGGAGTATGTGGCCGCCGGTAGTTGTTGTGCTCAACTTCTATAGATGAGGCAAACTTTGAAGGATTACGGTGTCATTTGTGACAAAGTGCCTCTTTGGTGTGACAATGAAAGGGCCATCAAGATCTCTCTCAACCCGGTGCAACACTTCAAGACAAAGCATATTGAGATTCGATATCACTTCATCTGGGATCATATCAGGTGAGGGGAGATCAAGCTCAAATATGTCAACACTCATGATAACCTTGTAGATATTTTCACGAAGCCCCTGGATGAAGCTAGATTTCATGAGTTAAGGCATGAGCTAAATATCATTGATTTGAGCAATGTGACTTGAACCCTTGCACATCCCACCATACTCATCGTGATATCTTGTTTAGGTGTAGGCATGGACATAGGGGAAGTGTTGTTCTCTCAATGAACTCTCCCTCCCCCATTATGCATAAATTGATCAAGTCTTTCACATTAGCCATTTTTTATGGTACTTGTGCTTCAAAGATGAGTTTTGGTCATGGGCCCAAGGTTAAAATCTTCGCGGTGCCATACCACTTAACTCAAACATAGGTGGCCTCGGCAACCGCCCTTTCTTTGAGAAGTGTGTGTTTCTTGTCCTCTCGTGGGTGTTTCTTCTGCCTTTGTGTTTGCCCCCTCTCCTCGTCGGTTCTTTTTTTTGCTTGAGCTAACCCTTTTTGTGTCTAGTCCTTGAGTTCTTGGCTGAGCGGTACTACCGCTGGTGACGCACGGTACTACCACTGAAGCGGTACTACTGCCCTCACCTATGGTACTACCGCTGTGGGGCGGGACTAGGGGAGGGTTATGTCGGGTAGGGGAGTTTCTTTCTCCCCCACACCTATTTGCTAACCTCTCTCAGCCCCCTTCGTGCTTCAGCGCCGTAATCGCCGCGGGAGGGCTCCGGCGGGCCACCATCTCCGGGCCGTCCCACTCCATTTCCTTTGATGGAATTGATCCCCACCCCATCCTCTTGCCATGGATGCCGGTATTGCCCCCGTTCCTCTTATCTTTGTGTCTAGGTTTCAGATCTTGTCTTTAGGGGCAATAGTTGTTGCATTTCTTGATTTTTGGCTAAATCAAGGCTTGAGTAGGTTGGAGAAGGCGTCTAGACTATTTGGATTGATATTTGGTAGGATTATATTTGAATTTGGCATCCCGATACTGCCAGATTTGACCACGGCAGTAGCGAACCACCATTTCCCCACCTGGAGCAGTACTACCGCTCCTCTGGAGCGGAACTACTGCTTGGGCGGTACTGCCGCCTCCAGATCATCGTACTACCGCTGGATGCCCACTTCCACTGTACTCGTACCAAATATCGATCCATGTTGCTCTCTCTGGTGGCTTATGCTCGTTCTTTTGTGTTGTTTCTTGTGTTCGTGTGTTTGGTTCCAGGTGATGGCCCGTCAGAGTAGCCGGTCCACCGTGTCAACCTTGGTCGTTCTACGTCAAAGCACTATCGCACTTTAGAGTCAGGGGCTGCTTCCTCAAGTGTTCCTCCTCCTTAGCCCAAGAAGACGATTGCTCACAACACCAAGCCTAGGGGCAGGACTATGACGGAATTGACTGCCAAGGAGTTCTGGGCAAGGCGTCGGCGCAACCCCTATACAGAAGATCAAGAACCCTCTTTGGTAAACCGCCCGTTCTGGAACCATTTTTAGTTTGCTATCTACTTTGATGTGATCAAAGCAAATAAGAACCTCTTTGTTGATGTCTGCTCCATCGACATTGCTTATTTGGAGAAGGATCCTGCCTACTTTGGTGAAGCTCTGTAGATGTGATCTCAGTTGAACATTCCAAGGATCATGGAGTTCAACAAGGACTTTGATGCGGATGTGGTGGCTCAGTTTTTTGCCATGACCCATCTTGGCACAGATGAGGAAAGAACTCTTACTTGGATGACAAATGGAAAGCTTCTTTCCATCAAATGGAAGGCATTCATGGAGTTACTTGGGATTGAGATCAAGGGCTTGAGACTCCTGTGGGCTTTCGTCCTCACCACAATGCAACTTCCACTCACAAGCAAGCCCTCTGGCCCTACTGCACTTTGAAGGTTAACCCCGAGACTAAGAAGGAAACTTACGAGCTGCTTGCTTTTCTGGATATCCTCCATCGCATATTCAGAGAGACTCTCTTCCATCGCATTGGGAACTTGGACCTGGTTCACTCGTTTCTCGTGGATATGCTTCTATTCTGTCAGCATGAGAAGGAAGAAAACACTGGAGAGTCCTTGGATATCTCTCATGTCATGTGGTCTGAGCTTGTCTCCGCTATCTCTAAGCACAAGTGCCCTATTTATGCTCCGTTTCTCATGTTGCTTATTGAGAAGGCTTGGGCGCACTCATGCCCTAATGTCGTGCTGGAGACTGGAGAGTTGACCCCTCATGAGATCCGGCGCCTGAGGAGGTACTTTGATTCTGCAATCTGGGATTCAGTCAGCTACTGACGAGGTTGAGGCAGAGGCTGAGGCTGATGCTGATGATGATGCGGATTATGAACCCTCTGGAGTGGAGCCCTCATGGGCAAAGAAGATCAAGCACAAAATGAAGAAACTCTTCTGCATGGAGTCTCATGGACAATATATGGCTGATGTGTCTGACAAGAAGGCCAGGTGCCACCACAAGGAGCTCATGCGTCAGTTGGGTGCGACAGTTGCCAGCGGATCCGAGGGCAAGATTACTGATGATGAGGAGTGGGTTCAGCAGCACTGTCCTTGGTCAGACTCTGACACCGAGCAGCCCCCTGCCGATGACGGAGGTGCAGACGATCTCGCTGGGATGTGATGATGGCGATCATCAGTTGTGCTTTCACCTGGAGCCGTAGCAATGCTCCCTCCCCTTTTGGTGTCTTGATACCAAAGGGGGAGAGAGTTTAGGGATTTGTCGCTGTCGAGTTGCGAGTGTGTGTCTTGTTTTCCTTGCCTTTCTCTCTCTCTCACAAACTCTTTTCTCGTCCTTTGCTTTGGTTTGATTTGTGCTCGTGAGACTCGGTACCCTATCATATGGTGTGAGACATATGCTACCCTATTATTATCTTTGTATATCGAGTACTTTATTAGTTTGTGAGCTCATGATTATCTCTTATGTCTACCTTGCTCACTTGCCACTCTATTGCATCCTAGCTCATTTATGTCTTATCTTTGATGCAATTATTGTCACCCTATAAAATATAGGGGGAGTGTTGATCCTAATGTGTGTAATTTGCATTCCAAAGGCATCTCTAACTTGGTGCACACATCTAGGCGGAGCCCGTCTATATTTTGTAGTTTTGGGACTCGTTAACTCTCATGTCTTACCTTTGTGAAAATCCCGTGTTGTCATCACTCCACCAAAAAGGGGGAGATTGTTAAGGCATGTCTCTCTCTAAGTAGTTTTGGTGATTGATGACAATTCTTTTGTTGGAGATATGCCCTAGAGGTAATCATGTGATGATGATGTTTCCATATGTATTCATGAGTCCTTTGTATTGTCCTTGAACATCATCAATGATATGTATCAATAAGTATGTGACTTGTTTGTGGAACTATGTATTGTATGATGATTGTTCTAATGGTCCCTAGTTGATAACGTTATGCGGACACATATCCTTGACTAGTATACGACTCGGTTGATGGCTATGTTTCACAGGTCATGTGCATGGAGATGCTAAACCGATAGTATGGGCTCGGGGATGGAAATCACCGTGTTGGACATACCCACTTTGAGACACAGCGAGATATAGTCATCTGTTAGTCTCAAGTACAATGTTTATGCCATGTCCTAGACGTGAGGTCCTCGCATGTTCTCGGGATGAGGATCGGCTCACTTAGGGTCTATCAAACGCTACTCCATAATTGGGTAGTTATAAAGGTAGCTTTTGGGTGAGTCGTGAAACATGCCGCGAGACATGGTTGACCAAGATGGGATTTGCCCCTCCTATTTGGAGAGATGTTCTGTTGGCCCTCTCGAGTGATCAGATTCGGAAAGCATGGCCATGTGACTTGGGTTAAGTGTTAACCCAGTTCAGGAATCTGTATCACGGTTTCGAGAAAAGGTCGAGCTGTCACAAGGGTGACAAGTAGTCGCCTTGAGCTCGACAACAAATATCGTGAGGCAAAAGGAATGTTGCATATGACACATTGTCGAGGTTCGTCAAATGACTTTACGCACACATGGGAGTTGGCACGTTCTGCTAGGAGCCGCTACCAACTATCGACTCTGGTCGTGTCCATGTGTACGTGAACCTATAGGGTCGCACACTTAAGGGGTTGCAGCCCATTCAGATTGGATCTGAGTGGAAATGGACGCAGACTCCTAGTGGGCTCAAGTGTTGAGCCCACCTCAGAGGTCTATATAAAGGGGACTTGGCACACCACTTAGGGTTCATCCTTTTCCACCCTCGATAGCCGTCGCCACTCCCCACGCCCATGACGTGCGACCGAACCTAGCAGTCCGCCGCCCGCCGAGGTCTGCTAGATCTTCATAATCTAAACCATGTCTCATATGTATAATGTGTTTATCACATAATGTATGGTGCCCTGCCCCTTACGCTTACAAGTATTTAGATGTGAGTTGCAAACACCACACATTACCACAAATTCAAATAAAATGTGAGAATGTTCGATATATAGTATTGTTTAGATTGTTCGATATTTAGTTGTAAGCTGCAAATGCCACACATTATCACAAATTCGAATAAAATGTGAGATTGTTTGATGTATAGTAAGGTTTAGATTGTTCGACATTTATCTGTGAGTTGCAAATGCCATGCATTATCACATTATGGTATAACATGTGCCAAACCACAACATGCGTATCACCGCTATATTCATGCATGCATATGTTTATAACACTATGATCTCCTATTCAAATATATGAATCCACTTTCATATCAAATTATGATCTTTGTTAGTCTCTTACACCCACACAATCCTCTAACCTTTGTAGCTACCACTAACTTTCTCTTGTGCATGCGCACACACTCCCCGCCCTCCCCCTTCCTCAGCATTCTATATGTCGCGCACATTCAATTTTTTTTCTTCAGGTCGTTCTCCCACAGTCTCCACAACTCCTTTTCGACACACACTGATCGATAAACCTCTCCAGCGATGTCTGCCTACAACATACACACACACCTTCAATCTTCTCCTCTATGTGTACTTGCCTCATGTCTCTCATATGGTCCCACACACGTGTAAACTCTTGCCCCTCTTTTCATCGATCTCACAACCGCACACTCTTCCCCCTATCTAGCTAGTAGCTGGGCCTCTCGTACCACCTCCTAGATCCATTCTCTCTGTCTATCCGTCTCGCTAGGCCTCATTTGCCTCTAACAAATGGACGTACACTGACCGATCTCCTGATATACATATAGCTACCTAGGTCCTTATAACTCGTTTTCCCCACGCGTCGATTGATCTACTTTATTAGTTATGTCTCTCCCTTCCTCCGACAAACAACAATTGATCTATCGATCTAGTTAGGTTTGCTTACCAAACACATGGTTCCCCTTCATCATTCATGGATGCATCCCGACAGATCTATCATGCACAGGCACACACAGAAACACATCCCCACTCTTATTGATAATATAGCAGTTCCACCCTTAGTTTGTCTAGTAGGACTCTACCACCATCTTCGAGAAGCAACTCCATCACCCATCCAGCACTCTACCCCTCTCCCTCCCTCTCTCTCCTCTCTCTCTCTCTCTCTCTCTCTCTGTCCCATCCTATTTCCCGTTCTTTAGTTATGTATGGATGTCGATCGATCTCCCTCAAGACATAGATGGGTCTCTCCTTCTCAACACATATACGAGTCATTCTACCTCTATAGTTAGGCCTCTTCCTCCCCCTCCCGCCACCCCCCTCACACACACACACCCCAATACATCGAGCGCTCTAGTCATGTCTTGCTGCCACACACAAACTTGACATGCGCCCTCTGACGTTCCGGTAGGTTAGTCGCCCTATATCTTTGACTTGCACACACACACAATTTCGATGGCTCTCTTCATCGATCTCGCACCCACCCACTTGATTCTCTCTTCGACTCTATCGATATCTATGACCCCTTCCTCTCTTCTCGTGGATCGCCCGACCCTCTATATATGATATGGACAGGCCTCCATGTCACACATATTGCATGCAAAATTTTGTTTGAGATGTCATCGACACATATTCCCACAAATACATTCACGAAATCAGCCCCCCAAAACAAAAAACACTCACGAACACACATGTCATCTGTATAGGTTTGTATCTCTCTCACACACACCCACGTAGGTGGGGGACATGCACGAAGAGAAGAGGTGCACGCACGACGCACGTACTCCCGTCTCTTTCCCAACCACACCCGCGCGGGCACATGGTGTCGCTCATTTCTGTACGAAAAGGCAGACAATGTTGTAATTTGACACGTGTACCAGTTGTCCACTTGATGGAGGGAGGATCGTCTACCACGGGTGAACAAACAAATTGCGACTTGACGCATTATGTTGAAAAAGAGGCAAACCATGTGGGGCCTACCTTAGAGGCAAGGCTCTATACATTGGAGTAGTTTTGATGTGTCCCATCAACTCGCAGAACGAGGAGAAGCTTGCTTAGTACGCCATCTCCCCCGCCCACGGGCGCGGTGGCTCGCCGGATGAGGTGAAGCTTGCTTACTAGTAGTAGTGTACGCCTTACGCCCGCTCCCTCGCCCACGCGCGCAGTGGCTCACAGGAAGAGGAGAAAATTTTACTACTCCCTCTGTTTACTCCTCGTCCCTACCTTGGTTAGAGATATTATCATATTGTTTGGAATATATATGTCCTTTAGTAGATTTCAATATGAACTACTAGTACATACTCCAAGCACTGATGTATATAGACGTATTTTAGAGTGTAGATTCACTCATTTTACTCCGTATGTAGTCCATATTGAAATGGACGTAATAGTATGCACTCTCCCTCGCCCCTCGACCCTCGCCCACATGGTGGACTGCTACCTCTTGAGCTAGCATTGGTTTTCCCCGAAGAGGACAGGGTGATGCATCAAGTGTAGCGTAAGTATTTCCCTCAGTTTTTGAGAACCAAGGTATCAATCCAGTAGGAGGCTCCTCCAAAGTCCCACGCACCTACACAAACAAACTGAGAACTCGCAACCAAGGCAATAAAGGGGTTGTCAATCCCTTCATGGTCACTTGCGAAAGTGAGATCTGATAGAGATAATTTGATAAGATAAATATATTTTTGGCATTTTGTGATATATTTTTGGCATCTTGTTATCCTCGATGGCAACAATACAATACGTGTCTTGCAACCCTTTCTGTCACTCGGTAAGAACACCGCAAGATTGAACCCAAAGCTAAGCACTTCTCCCATGGCAAGAAAGATCAATCTAGTAGGCCAAACCAAACCGATAACTCGAAGAGACTTGCAAAGGTAACTCAATCACACACAAAAAAATTCAAAGAAGATTCAATTAATATCCATAGATAAATCTGATCATAAACTCACAATTCATCGGATCTCGACAAACACACCGCAAAAAGAGATTACATCGAATAGATCTCCACAAGAGAGGGGGAGAACATTGTATTGAGATCCAAAAAGAGAGAAGAAGCCATCTAGCTAATAACTATGGACCCGTAGGTCTGTGGTAAACTACTCACAACTCATAGGAGGGGCAAGGATGTTGATTTAGAGGCCCTCCGTGGTCGATTCCCCCTCCGGCAGAGTGCCGGCGAAGGCTCCAAGATGGGATCTCGCGGATACAGAAGGTTACGGTGGTGGAAATTGTGTTTCGTGGTGCCCCTGGATGTTTTTGGGGTCCGTAGGTATATATAGGAGGAAGAGGTACGTCGGTGGATGCCCGAGGGGCCCACGAGACAGGGGGCACGCCCTACAGGGGGGCGCTCCCTCCTATCTCGTGGAGGCTCCGGTTGTTTATTGACTTGTACTCCAAGCTCTCTAGATCTTGTTCGTTCCAAAAATCACGTTCCCGAATGTTTCATTCCGTTTGGACTCCATTTGATATTCCTTTTCTTCGAAATACTGAAATCGGCAAAAAAACAGCAATATGGGTTTGGCCTCCGGTTAGTAGGTTAGTCCCAAAAATGATAAAGATGTATAAAATAAAGCCCATAAACATCCAAAACAGGTAATATAATAGCATGGAACAATCAAAAATTATAGATACGTTGGAGACGTATCAAGCATCCCCAAGCTTAATTCCTGCTCATCCTCGAGTAGGTAAATGATAAAAAGAGAATTTTTGATGTGGAACGCTACCTAGCATAATTCTCAGTGTAATTTTATTTATTGTGGCATGAATGTTCAGATCCAAATGATTCAAAATAAAAGTTCATATTGATAAAAGAAATAGTAACACTTCAAGCATACTAATCAAAGTAATCATGTCTTCTCAAAATAACATGGCAAAAGAAAGTTCATCCCTACAAAATCATATAGTTAGGCTATGCTTCATTTTCGTCACACAAAGATGTTCCCAACTTCTATACCCCCGATGACAAGCCAAGCAATTGTTTCATACTTAAATAATCTCAAACTTTTTCAACCTTCACGCAATACATGAGCGTGAGCCATGTATATAGCACTATGGGTGGAATAGAATATGATGATGGGGATTGTGTGGAGAAGACAAAAAGGAGAAAGTCTTACATTGATGAGGATAATAAACGGGCTATGGAGATGCCCATTAATTGATGTCAACATGAGGAGTAGGGATTGCCATGCAACGGATGCTCTAGAGCTATAAATGAATGCTCAATAAAAGAAAACTAGTGGGTGTGCATCCAACTTGCTTGCTCACGAAGACCTAGGGCATTTGAGGAAGCCCATCGTAGGAATATACAAGCCAAGTTCTATAATGAAAAATTCCCACTAGTATGAAAAAGATAACTTATGAGACTCACTATATGGAAAACATGGTGCTACTTTGAAGCACAATATATGAGACTCACTACATGAAGAACAAGGTGCTACTTTGAAGCGCAAGTGTGGAAAAGAGATAGTAGCATTGCCCTTTTCATTTATTTTCTTCTCTTTTTTTCTTTTTTTCCTTTTTTTGGGACTTTCTTTTTTTCTTTTGGCCTTTCTTCTTTTTTTTCTTTGGGCAATGCTCTAAAAATGATGATCATCACACTTTTATTGATTACAACATATGAATTACAACTTGAAACTAGAACAAGATATAGCTCTATATGAATGCCTCCGGCGGTGTACCGGGATGGTGCAATGAATCAAGAGTGACATGTATGAAAAATAATGCATGGTGGCTTTGCCACAAATACGATGTCAACTACATGATCATGCAATGGCAATATGACAAAAGTAATGTATGTCATGATGATGATAAACGGAACGGTGGAAAGTTGCATGGCAATATATCTCGGAATGTCTATGGAAATGCCATAATAGGTAGGTATGGTGGCTGTTTTGAGGAAGATATAAGGAGGTTTATGTGTGATAGAGCGTATCGTATCACGGGTTTGGATGCACAGGCGAAGTTTGCACCAACTCTCAAGGTGAGAAAGGGCAATGCACGGTACTGAAGAGGCTAGCAATGGTGGAAAGTTAAAAGTGCGTATAATCCATGGACTCAACATTAGTCAAAAGAAATCATATACTTATTGCAAAAATTTGGAAGTCATCAAAAATTAAGTACTATGCGCATGCTCCTAGGGGGATAGATTGGTAGGAAAAGACCATCGCTCGTCCCCGACCGCCACTCATAAGGATGCACAAGCCAGGTACACTTCATGTTTCAAATTTGTTACATAACTTTAACCATATGTGCATGCTACGGGACTTGCTAACTTCAACACAAGCAGTCTTTAAATTTATAATCACCCAACTAGCATGACGTTAATATCACTACCTCCATATCTCAAAACAATTATCAAGTATCAAATTGATCATAGCATCCAATTCACTTTCTATGATAGTTTTTATTATACCCAACTTGGATGCTCATCATTCTAGGACCAAATTATAACCATAGAAAATACCATGCTGTTCTAAAAGACTCTCAAAATAATATAAGTGAAGCATGAGAGACTAGCAATTTCTTCAAAATTAAGATACCACCGTTCTCTAAAAGATATAAGTGAAGCACTAGAGCAAAAACTATCAAGCTCAAAAGATATAAGTGAAGCACATAGAGTATTCTAGCAAATTCTAATCACATAGGCTTCTCCCAAAATGTGTGTACAGCAAGGATGATTGTGGTAAACTAAAAAGCAAAGACTAATATAATTCACGACGCTCCAAGCAAAACACATATCATGTGGCGAATAAAAATACAGCTCCAAGTAAAGTTACCAATGAACGAAGACGAAAGAGGGGATGCCTTCCCGGGGCATCCCCAAGCTTAGGCTTTTGGCTATTATTGAATATCTTGGGGTGCCTTGGGCATCCCCAAGCTTAGGCTCTTTCCACTCTTTATTCCATAGTCCATAAAAGCTTTACCCAAAACATGAAAACTTCACAACACAAAACTCAACAGGAAATCTTATAAGCTCCGTTAGTGAAAGAAAACAAAACCACCACATAAGGTACTGCAATGAACTCATTCTTTATTTATTTTGGTGTTAAACCTAATGTATTTCAACTTCCTTATGGTCCATAGACTGATTTATTAGCCACAGATGCATTGAAATAAGCAAACAACACACGGAAAACAGAATCTGTCAAAAACAGAACAGTCTGTAGCAATCTGTAACTAACGCAAACTTCTGGAACTCTAAAAATCCTACCAAAATATGACATACTGGAAAATTTGTTTATTGATCAGAAGCAGAAAGAATAAATGCAAAAGCACGTTTCTGTGATTTATTGAATTTTTTCTCGTGAGTGCAAAGTTTCTGTTTTTCAGCAGAATCAAATTAACCATCATCATAGTTTATCCTATAGGTTCTACTTGGCACAAAACACTAAAAAACACAACTAAACAGAAAGTAGAAACAAAATTTAACACTAAACAGTAACAAAAACAAAGAACATAAAGAAAATTGGGTTGTCTCCCAACTAGCGCTATCGTTTAACGCCCCTAGCTAGGCATAAAAGCGAAGATAGATCTAACGAGTGCCATCTTTGGCACTTGATTCATAAGTAGCACGCATGATAGATTCATAAGGTATTTTGACTTTCTTTCTTCGAAAGTGCTCCATGCCTTTCTTTAAGGGAAATTGGAATCTAATATTCCCTTCTTCCATATCGATAATCGCACCAATCATTCTAAGGAAAGGTCTACCAAGAATAATAGGGCAAGAAAGATTGCAATCTATATCAAGAACGATAAAATCTACGAGTACCAAATTTCTATTTGCAACAATAAAAACATTATTGATCCTTCCCATAGGCTTTTTAATGATGGAATCCGCAAGGTGCAAATTTAAAGGGCAATCTTCAAGATCATGGAAATCTAGAATATCACATAAAGTTTTCGGAATCGTGGAAACACTAGCACCCAAATCACACAAAGCAAAACACTCATAATCTTTAATTCTAATCTTTATAGTAGGTTCCCACTAATCATTAAGTTTTCTAGGTATAGAAACTTCCAAATTAAGTTTTTCATCATAAGATTGCATCAAGGCATCAACAATATGTTTGGTAAAACCTTTGTTTTGACTATAAGCATGAGGAGAATTAACAACGGATTGCAACAAGGAAATACAACCTTTTAAAGAGCAATTATCAATCATAGTCAAATTCCTTGAAATCCAAGATAGTAGGTTCAACATTATTAGAAGTTGAGGATTCTCCAATCTCTCTTTTACCAAATTTAGCATTAAGATCTAAAGACTCCGAATTTTTGGGATGCCTTCTAGGCAAAGTTGATTCATCATCAGTCTCATAATCATCAAAATTCATATTGCAAAACATAGATCTAATAGGAGACGTATCAATAACTTTAAGATCCTCATCATTATTTTCACGGAAACTAGAAGAACACGCTTTTATAAAGCTTTCTTTTTTAGCATGCAATCTAGCGGTTCTTTCCTTGCACTCGTCAATGGAAATTCTCATTAGTTTGAGAGACTCATTGGTATCATGCTTAGGAGGAGAAGGTCTAAGTTTAAGAGAATCAACATCAAGCGAAAGTCTATCAACGTTCCTAGCCAAATCATAAACTTTGAGCAAATTGTCTTCAAGCAAAGCATTAAAATTCTTTTGAGAAATCATAAATTCTTTCACACTATTCTCAAAATCAGAGGGCATCTTATTAAAATTACCATAAGAATTATTGTAGGAATTTCCATAATTATTAGAGGAATTACTAGGGAACGATCTAGCATTAAAATTTCCTCTATAAGCGTTGTTTCCAAAACTATTCCTACCAACAAAATTCACATCCATAGATTCATTATTATTCTAAATCAAGGAAGACAAAGGCATATCATTAGGATAAAGAGGAGTATTTTTAGTAGCAAACATCTTCATAAGTTCATCCATCTTTCCACTCAAAACATTGATTTCTTCTATAGCATGCACTTTTTTACTAGAAGATCTTTCGGTGTGCCATTGAGAATAATTAGCCATAATATTATCGAGAAGTTTTGTAGCATCTCCTAACGTGATTTCCATAAAGGTGCCTCCCGTGGACGAATCTAAGAGATTTCGAGAAGCAAAGTTCAAACTGGCATAAAATTTTTGTATGATCATCCATAAATTCAAACCATGAGTAGGGCAATTGCGAAGCATCAATTTCATTCTTTCCCAAGATTGGGCAACATGCTCATGATCAAGTTGTTTAAAATTCATAATATCGTTCCTAAGAGTGATGATCTTAGCGGGAGGAAAATACTTAGAGATAAAAGCATCTTTGCACTTGTTCCAAGAATCAATACTATTTTTAGGCAAAGACGAAAACCAAACTTTAGCACGATCTCTAAGTGAAAACGTAAATAACTTCAATTTGACAATATTGTTATGCGTATCTTTCTTCTTTTGCATATCACACAAATCAACAAAATTGTTTAGATGAGTAGCGGCATCTTCACTAGGAAAGTTGGTGAATTGATCTTTCATAACAAGATTCAGCAAAGCATCATTGATTTCACAAGACTCAACATCATTAAGAGGACTAATCAGAGTACTAAGGAAATCATTATTATTGGTATTCGAGAAATCACAGAATTTGGTATTATCTTGCGCCATGGCAACAAGTAATCCAACACACAAGCAAACAGAAAAAGGCAAGCGGAAAAGAGAGGAGGAGATTGGGAAAGAGAGGGCGAATAAAACGGCAAGGGTGAAGTGGGGGAGAGGAAAACGAGAGGCAAATGGCAAATAATGTAAATGCGAGGGAGATAGGTTTGTGATAGGTACTTGGTATGTCTTGACTTGAGCGAAGACCTCCCCGGCAACGGCGCCAGAAATCCTTCTTGCTACGTCTTGAGCTAGTGTTGGTTTTCCCCGAAGAGGAGAGGGTGATGTAGCAAGTGTAGTGTAAGTATTTCCCTCAGTTTTTGAGAACCAGGGTATCAATCCAGTAGGAGGCTCCTCCAAAGTCCCACGCGCCTACATAAACAAACTGAGAACTCGCAACCAACGCAATGAAGGGGTTGTCAATCCCTTCACGGCCACTTGCGAAAGTGAGATCTGATAGAGATAGTATGATAAGATAAATATATATTTGGTATTTTATAATATAGATGCAAAAAGTAAAGATGCAAATAAAAGTAGATTGAAAGCAAATATGATACGAGATAGACCCGGGGGCCATAGGTTTCATTAGAGGCTTCTCTCGGGAGCATAAGTATTATGGTGGGTGAACAAATTACTGTCAAGCAATTGATAGAAAAGGGAATAATTATGACATTATCTAGGCATGATCATATATATAGGCATCACATCAATAACAAGTAGACCGACTCCTGCCTGCATCTACTACTACTACTCCACACATCGACCGCTATCCAGCATGCATCTAGAGTGTTAAGTTCATAAGAACAGAGCAACACATTAAGCAAGATTATATGATGTAGAGGGATAAACTCATGCAATATGATATAAACCCCATCTTGTTATCCTCGATGGCAACAATACAATACGTGTCTTGCAACCCTTTCTGTCACTGGGTAAGAACACCGCAAGATTGAACCCAAAGCTAAGCACTTCTCCCATGGCAAGAAAGATCAATCTAGTAGGCCAAACCAAACCGATAATTCGAAGAGACTTGCAAAGATAACTCAATCATACATAAAATAATCCAGAGAAGATTCAATTAATATCCATAGATAAATCTAGTCATAAACTCACAATTCATCGGATCTCAACAAACACACCGCAAAAAGAGATTCCATCGAATAGATCTCCATAAGAGAGGGGGAGAACATTGTATTGAGATCCAAAAAGAGAGAAGAAGCCATCGAACCATCTAGCTAATAACTATGGACCTGTAGGTCTGTGGTAAACTACTCACAACTCATAGGAGGGGCAAGGAGGTTGATGAAGAGGCCCTCCATGGTCGATTCCCCCTCCAGCAGAGTGCCGGCGAAGGCTCCAAGATGGGATCTCGCGGATACAGAAGGTTACGGTGGTGGAAATTGTGTTTCGTGGTGCCACTGGATGTTTTCGGGGTCCGCAGGTGTATATAGGAGGAAGAGGTACGTCGGTGGACGCCCAAGGGGCCCACAAGACAGGGGGCGCGCCCTACAGGGGGGGGCTCCTATCTCGTGGAGGCTCCGGTTGTTTCTTGACTTGTACTCCAAGCTCTCTGGATCTTGTTCGTTCCAAAAATCACCGTCCCGAAGGTTTCATTCCGTTTGATATTCCTTTTCTTCGAAATATTGAAATAGGCCAAAAAACAGCAATATGGGCTGGGCCTCTGGTTAGTAGGTTAGTCCCAAAAATGATAAACATGTATAAAATAAAGCCCATAAACATCCAAAACAGGTAATATAATAGCATAGAACAATAAAAAATTATAGATACGTTGGAGACGTATCATGGACGTGCAGCAATTCATTCGGTCTCATATAGCCAGAACTATACTGCAGTACAATTATTGCTCGACCTCCCGAAGAGGCGAAGAGCCAATCGCAAGGTTAATATTTTGGAGATGCTAAGCGCAAGGTTTATAGGAGAACGAGTAGTAGGTGTTGCGTCATTTATAAATAAAGTTTTTTTATTCAGTGTCACATACACATTGAGAGAAAAGGAAACCGCTCCACTATATACATAGTCAGGACGGGCCAGCCTACACGGTTTCTTGCTGGGGTTGCTCTCTTCACACTCTCTCGCACAAGACAACTGTGGCCACATCACTAACATCCCGGCAAATCACGTCCACCGTGGGAAGGGCTGGATGCTTAGTGTAGATGCGGTCGCCGTCGCCGATGGTGAAAACCCACTGTTGGCACGTTCCAATCAGGGGTCCCCACCGTTCTCTCTCACAAAGCCGATGAGGTTGCCTTCGTCCCTTGCTCACTGCCGCGACGTGGGCAGTTGCTGCCTCCCGCCGCCCTCCTCAAGGTTGAGCTACATCCCGACATCCCTCGGGTACAACTCCCTTTACAGCCGGCTTGCACCACTGCTCCAGTTTCCCACATCACTCTGTGTGGATATTTCTCTACTTCTTTGCCCCGCACATACCTCTACTAGCTTCTATGTACTGTATTTATGATGAGTTTAGTCTCATCAACTAGTCCTAGTAATCTTATTCTAATCATGCTTCTTCAATTTCTTTGCCACAGGGATGCTCATCTTGATTTTGGTGAAACTGCAAAAAATGATCCGATGGTCAAAGGGCTGCAAACTTCATTTCTTGGGAAGCTCCAACATTGCCAGCAAATTAAAGCCTCATTAGGGTTTACGGTTCAAGGGCTAGGGACTGCATGGATCATTTTTTCTTTAGCTGTCTCTGATCCAAAATAAGTGTCAACTTTAGTACTAGTACAACTTTGTACTAAAGTTTGCATAAAGTTGAGACACTTATTTTGGAATGGAGGGAGTACATATTGGCTATGATCTGTCAATCATTGAGATGCAATAGCATGCATGTTAGTCTCCTTTGTATTTGATGAAATGTTGCAACGGGCAACCTTGGACGCAAGATACATGTAACAGAAGCTGCAAGCTTCATAGCATTGTACAAATTTATCTCGCTGATAAATTACAGTACGTACTATACTAGTACTATGTAAAGAGTTAAGTATCGCACGGTGTCCAGAAAATATGGTGATAGTGTGAGGTGGGCCATGTAATCACTGGGCCTGCGTGTTTTCACTGCTCTTCCACTCCTCCGCTGTAAGAATGGAGAAATTTGTAATCTAGTAGTACCTCCTTTTGCCGAAAGCGTGGGACATCCAACTGTCCTACCACCTCAGTAATAATGACCAATGAGCCATCAAATCACATATACCCAACAGTAAGTTGGATGGATGAAGCAACCATCACTCTTGAATCCGATTCTCCCTTCAACGTACGCGCTAGTGAGAGGTCGCGTCCGCTCTGCCCGGGCATGAATGCGGCACCGATTCTTTGGAGCGGCGATGAAAGTTTCGGGCAGGAAGCGCACGCGAGTGATGGAGGGGCTTTGGGTCGGCCAGGCTGGTCAGGAGCGGGTGTGGCAGTTGTCCGCCTGTCCCTACTGGACGCCCGAAACGAGAGGATGCACCAACTCTCATGGCTAAAATCGTACACTGCACACCATCTCTCTGTAGGAGTAGGTCGATCTGTCACTCTCTCTAACACGCACATGTTGTTAAACACACACACACACGCGCGCGCATGCACACACACACGCACACGCACACACAGGTTCATAGAATAGGAAAATTGTGCGAGTGCGAAGCCACAAGAAGTGAGATACAAATGGAGTATGTACAAGAAGAGAAGAGGTGACGAATTCCATCAAACCTGGACTAAGGAGTAGTACTCCCTCCGTCTAGGTGTTAAGTCATCTTACGAAAATAAGATATTCCCAAAATGTTTAGGCGTCATCCATTAACTTCGCATCTCAATCCCCTCCTGGCCTCGTTGCTAGCGAGGGTTGTTACTTAGGGAGCATTTGGATCCTTAGCAAGAATAGCTTATAGCCTAGCCGGGCAAGGTTAGGCGTTTGGAACTGTTAAAATATGGTAGCTTTTGTGGGCCAGCTAGCTTGGGTGGGCTAGAAAAACCTTGCTCGCCCAGGAGAGCCAGATCGGCTCGCTTCCGATGGCAAACTTCGCATAGTAGTAACATAGACTAGTAACATATGCATGTTACTAGTCCAAGTTACTCACCACTATGACCAGCCTAAGCAATGTAACCAAACGCTCCTTACTCTGCCTTGTTATCTCCCCCAGAAACCCAATGCATGGAGCGCAACTACGCATTGATCAGTCAAGAAATCAAAGTCAGCTTGCATGTGAGTTAATACGTGGCCCTGCATGGTAGCTAAAACGACATCTCTTAGTTGTTTGGATTAATTGTTGCGTTTAGAGACAGAAATCAGGGCTTTGATTGGAGGAAGGACCGGTCAAGCTTCTCCTTCTCCTCCAATCTGCTTGCACCTTGGTCCCACTGCACCTTCTAACGTGACTTTTTACACCTAGACGGAGGGAGTAGTACAAGATACAGTGGCACACTGACTTAGGTCGAATACAAGTGCCAAAAATGGTGTGCATGTTATAATAGGGATTCACTTAAATTAGTACGTGAGCGAACAGAGGGATCAATTCGATAGTGTTCACGAGCAGTAGCGAGATGTGTGAGGTAAGATACACCGCTGGCACTTTTATTTTTCTTATTAATTTGTTTGTTTCACCCTCTGACTGGTGGGACCCAACGTACTACATGGAGAGAGGTAAGGTGACTAAGGCTGCATTATTTCTGCACCACTATGGATAGTCTTACCACCAAAGCCACATGAATCGATTATGATTTAAATCCCAATGACCCCCAGGAAAAAAAACACGGCATGCTTGTCACACGAATGCAGGAATGCATAAAAGGTTATTTTCCTCTGTTGAACATAACGGGAGGGTCGTGTAGCTGGTTAGCCTGTTCGCTCATCAAACTTGAGGTCTCGGATTCGATAACTACACTTGAGCATAATTCGTGCCAGGAAGATTCTTTGACTGGTCAAAATGGATGGATACCGAGTTATACAATCTCTAGTGACCGTATAATCACCTCATCACGTATAAGCTACAGCCTCGGCGCTTGTTTTCTAGGGTTTGCACTCTTCACACTCTCTCTCCAGTATATATATATATACACACTGGAGCCGCAACGCTTGTAGTTGCTCTCTTCACACTCTCTCACCCTCTCCAGATCTAAACAAGACTTCATTGGCATCTCTCTCTCCCCTCACTGCTTGTCAAAGAGCCGGTAGGATCCGTTCGTCAGGAAGGGAAGGAGGCTTAACGCTGTCGCCATCGGTGAGGGAGGGAATCCACTACCGGCGTAGCTGTTCACTTTCACCCAGCGGCGGCGTGGGAGGGCCTCCGACCCCTTCTTCTTCACCATTGTACATAGTTTGGCCCAAACAGCCTCCGGTCACCAACTAAACATGGACTAGAGTTTATTAAATGACATGTTAAAAGACCATGTTACCCCTAGTAATGAACTAATAGAGACAAGGTGCAATGCGGGGCAGGGGCAACTGTTGGAAAAAGTACCAAAAAGACTCTCCCTCGGGATCTTCTTTCTTTAGTCCCAAATGCGCACTTTTAGTCCCTAAAAGTCCCTCCTGTTTGGTTTAGATGGGACTGACACGGAGTTTTTTTAGTCCCTACACAAAAATGTCCCTGTAAATAAACACCCTTTAATAATGTCGCTAGAAAATTGATGCAATGCCATAGTTAAAAGCAAATTAGATGTTTAACAAATTTTCTTGTAAATATAATCTCTCTGTTAATATTAATCAATGCCACCATTTGAGAAATGCTACTGTCTTGCTTTCTTTCCCGTTTAGATAAGTTAGATGCTTCTTTTTGTTGGCTTCTGTGTCATCCTCCGTTATTGACCACTAGTTGTTTCCTTTGCACCTCTGTGTAAACATGGTTATCTACTTCACCTTGTTGCCATTGTGACCTTTTGTTGCACTGCACAAAACACTTTTGTTTTAAGAGTGTTTTGAAGTTCAACCAAAATGTCATACCGACAATGTTGCTTGATTGCTTGATCTTAGTTGAACTGCACAAGAGGAGATCTTACTTCCTATTTGTGTTGGCACATTTGGTGCAGATCTTCTTCTTGTGAGTTGTTTGAATTCTGTGTCATGGGAGGTCAGTACTAGCCTTCTTTCACATGATTCTGCAGTGTGCTTTCATATGTTGTGCTACTTGTATGGTAATGTTGCTTGATTTTAGTGAACTACACAAATGGAGACAAGACTTCCAATCTGTATATGCACCGTAATATCCCATTGAGGTAAGATAAGGATATTTCACAACTGTTGGCCTGTATTTTGCCACTTTCATCAGAAAATTAATGTCACTGTTTAGTGCTATAATTGTGCTCCCTAATTCACATGCCAAATCTTACATTGAAGGCGAAGCTTGTCTGTTATTGAACCAAGTGATGAAGGGGAAGAACAAGCGGAAGAAAAACAAAAATCAACTCTCGGTGCTGTAATGAAGCACTGGAACTGTGATGACACAAGTAATGATATAGTTTTGCGTCTTAATTTATTGTTATGGCTGGAACGAGCAATTGTTTTGCCACTGATTTGATGCCACTCTTAATGTAATATGTAATTATCTCTACTTGTGCAAACAGGGATCTTTCTTTGAAGAAACCATATATTTTAGTGGAACTGCAGAAGAAGATGTTGGAAACATTAAACTAATCGAGGATTATATAGTAAGCATGGCCACCATAGTAGATAGCAACAGATGGTTCCGGAGAAGTGCTTCATCTGTATGCTCTACACAATAAGCCTCCTGACAAAGGTTGGTACTCGCCCACGGATTTCATCCATATGATTGAGCTTTGTCATCTCTATTGGTGTTGTGCTACTGTTTAGATATTGTCATGAAAAAGTGGTATTGTCCTTGGGAAGTGCTTCATCTGTGTTGTTTTAAATATTTCCTTTCCTTTTTTCGACCAAACAGGGATGCTAGCATTTAGTTGTCCTCTTGTCTTTGCACAACATTATCATCCTCCTCTGAAGAAGAATATGGAGTACGTGAAGTGACTAGTTCCGATTATGCCAGGATGAAGAAGCCCTGTCTATCTTCTCATCAGAAGGAGCATTTGAAGGATGGTTACATTACTCCCCACAAGAAAAAACTAACTTTAGCTCACAAGGACTGACACATCTCCATTTTCTTGCTGTGATGTGCAAGTGTAATGTAGTTATAGGATTCTTTCCGGTGAGTTCCATTTTTCTAAAAGTGTGCTCTACATGGACCATGTAGGTGCCTATTTAAATTGTCAATTCATAGTACAGTTTGCTTTATACTAATCACTTTTTTGTATTTGTGCGAACAGGGGTGCTCAGCTTTATTTCAATGGGAACTACACAAAATGTTCATGAATACATCGAATCATTCATTTCCACCACAAGAAAGGAGGTGCCGGTAAGTTCAAGGCGTTGCAACATATAAGGGCAAAATCATACAAGCTACGTGCGAATTTGGTTGATTTTGGTGGAACTGCACAAAAAGAACAACTGGTTTATTTAGCACGAGGTGCCATGTCAATGTCCGAACTGATGGCAAACCCTTCCCATTCCACAATCGTAGGCATTTGATATTTTGGAATGGGAAAACCTTGTCAAATTTTTCTCATTGATGTTAGCAAGAAGACATGCGTTTGATATTTTTGAATGGGACGCCCTTAGCTGTCAGCAACGTCGATCAATTTTTCTTTATTCTTTAGTCATGAAGTAAATATTGGCTCTGACATGTGAATCACTGAGATGCATAATCATCGATTGTTTTGAATGTTCTCTATGAATTGCCAGTCATGTGTGTTTGATTGCAATGTACAGGAATGCTAAAAAGCTGCTCAAACTCTTTGTACTCCTTCTGTTCATTTTTACTTTGCACATTGTGAAAGTGCATACTTTTTTCTATAAGATTGGTCAAAGTAGATATACTTTGACTGCAGACAAAATTTGTATGCAGACTAGAAAGGACCGGAGGGAGTACATGTGAAACTGCTGCAAACGAGGTGATCACCCTGGGAATAATGCTAGTACGTATTGTTTTGCATGTTCATCCAATGCTAGTGATACAAGAACTCGAACTAATCAAAATAAATTCGTTCATACACAGTCGGATTTCATATAAACATGCCGGATTTCATTACATTTCTTACATTCTTCAACTAAAAAGGGGTGCGCTGGAGGTATAATTAATTAATCGAAGCTACCCACATGTGTTTGGCTGAGCCAAACAGAAGCTTCAGTGACTTAACTGCAAGTGCAATTGCGTAACTGACATGTGGCCCAGATGCCTGTTGGGCCCACATGTCAGTCAGCCAACTGCACCAGCAGTTAAGTAGAAGCAGTGTCCTTCTCCAACATAGCTCTCCGACTCCACGTAGCCGCCAAGAAGCTAATCGGCCATCAATGGTCAACCCGCCTAGCTTGGCTTCAACCGGAGGGTAGCAGAGGTGGCCTTACTTGGACCCGAGCGGCGGCGACCTACCGTGTTCTACTCTTCCTTGTTTTCTGTGTGGCGCGGCCTCGTTGGCAGCGGGGCGGGCCATCGACGGAGCCGGCGATGTCCTCTATCTCGTTGCCGGCGCGGCGGTGCCTCGGCGGAGCAGGGGAAATCCTCCCCCTCATTGTCGGCAGGGTTGGGCCTCGGCTAAGCCGGCGATGTCCTCTGCCACATTAGCAAGAAGACATGTGTTTGATATTTTTGAATGGGACGCCCTTTGCTGTCAGCAACGTCGATCAATTTTTCTTTATTCTTTAGTCATGAAGTAAATATTGGCTCTGACATGTGAATCACTGAGATGCATAATCATCGATTGTTTTGAATGTTCTCTATGAATTGCCAGTCATGTGTGTTTGATTGCAATGTACAGGAATGCTAAAAAGCTGCTCAAACTCTTTGTACTCCTTCTGTTCATTTTTACTTTGCACATTGTGAACGTGCATACTTTTTTCTATAAGATTGGTCAAAGTAGATATACTTTGACTGCAGACAAAATTTGTATGCAGACTAGAAAGGACCGGAGGGAGTACATGTGAAACTGCTGCAAACGAGGTGATCACCCTGGGAATAATGCTAGTACGTATTGTTTTGCATGTTCATCCAATGCTAGTGATACAAGAACTCGAACTAATCAAAATAAATTCGTTCATACACGGTCGGATTTCATATAAACATGCCGGATTTCATTACATTTCTTACATTCTTCAACTAAAAAGGGGTGCGCTGGAGGTATAATTAATTAATCGAAGCTACCCACATGTGTTTGGCTGAGCGAAACAGAAGCTTCAGTGACTTAACTGCAAGTGCAATTGCGTAACTGACATGTGGCCCAGATGCCTGTTGGGCCCACGTGTCAGTCAGCCAACTGCACCAGCAGTTAAGTAGAAGCAGTGTCCTTCTCCAACATAGCTCTCCGACTCCACGTAGCCGCCAAGAAGCTAATCGGCCATCAATGGTCAACCCGCCTAGCTTGGCTTCAACCGGAGGGTAGCAGAGGTGGCCTTACTTGGACCCGAGCGGTGGCGACCTACCGTGTTCTACTCTTCCTTGTTTTCTGTGTGGCGCGGCCTCGTTGGCAGCGGGGCGGGCCATCGACGGAGCCGGCGATGTCCTCTATCTCGTTGCCGGCGCGGCGGTGCCTCGGCGGAGCAGGGGAAATCCTCCCCCTCATTGTCGGCAGAGTTGGGCCTCGGCTAAGCCGGCGATGTCCTCTGCCACGTTGTTGGCGAGGCGGGGCCTCGGCGGAGTAGGGCCTCTGCCTCGGTGCCGGCGGGGCGGTGCCTCGGCGGAGCCGGCGATGTCCTCTATCTTGTTGCCGGCGGGGCGGTGCCTCGGCGGAGAGGGGCAAATCCTCCCCCTCGTTGCCGGAAGGGTGGGGCCTCGGCTGAGCCGGCGATGTCCTCTGCCTCGTTGTTGGCGGGAGGGGGCCTCGGCAGAGCCGGCGGTGTCCTTTGCCTCGTTGTTGGCACCATGGGGCCTTGGCGGAGTAGGGCCTCGTCGACGCCAGCAGAGCAGGGACTCGTCAGAGCCGACATTGTCCTCTGGCTCGTCCTCGGTCTCGCCAAACAGCGCCTCGCCCGCTTTATCACCCTCTTTGTAGGCGGTCGCAGCCTCCGCCACCCGCATGCGATACCGCCAACGCTCGAGGAGGCCCTCGCGGGCGGAGCGGTACGAGTCGAGCAGCGCCTCCTGCTCCGCTCACTCCGCGGCGATCTGCTCCTCCGCCTGTAGGTGCTCCTGGAGGAGATGGTGGTTGTAGGCGGCGTCGGCCTGCGCCTCCCGGAACTGCTCCTCACGCTTCTGCCTCATCGTGTCCATGTATTGGGCACGGGCCTCACCGATGGTCATGGTGCAATGCACCAGCGAGGATGGCGGAGGAGGGGATTGGCGTTGGATCATCGACTACCATGTTCTCCATTGGGACGTCGTCGTCCTCCGGCTGCCCACCAGCCAGCCAGTCGACAGCTCTGGCTGCCATCTCCTTGTGGTCCGTTGTTCGCCCATCCCGAAGAGCGCTGGAGCGTGAGGAAGCCATGGTGGGCAGTAGTGGTGTGGGCATGAGAAAGGGAACGGATGCGGATGACTGCGGCTATGGCCGGCGCAGCAGTTTATATAGCAATGGTGGGCGGTGGAGGGACAGACGTGTGGCGCCAAAGTAGCCGTCTTGGCAACCGCATATCATTAATGTGGGCGGCACGAACGGACAGCACTTGTGTCATTTGAAGGCGGAGCAACCGCCTGCACCAGGAAGCGGGGCGGGCGGCACTGACCATTTCAGGCAGAAAGTGCGCGCGAGCGAGGGAGACGGTCTGGGTGGGCCAGGGCAGTCAGACTCGTGCTTGGCAGCGGGTCGGTCCAGCAGTCGGACATGCTGACTCCCAAGTGAGCTCGCCGAGTTGAGCGACGACAATCAGACGATGGACGTAGCTTCCGGCCAGGAGCCGACGCCACTGTACAAGTCGGTTCATGCCGTGTTCACCATAGAGCAGGTGCGGCCACATTCGACGCCCTAATGGTGGAAGAGGTACCAGTGCAGGAGGACCTGTGATGCAACCTCCGTCTCCTCAACAAGCACCGGTGAACAAGCGAACGACAATGCCGTCGCGGACATGTAGCCCTATGATCCTGGCTTCCCGAATGAGCAGGGGGTGCTGTATCAAACCATTCATAGGGCCCGCGAGGCCCTCTCCGTCGTCCTTCGAGTTGGTGCGCTCGCCATGGCGCCGCCATCTCGCGTTGTCAACATGGTCAACGGACATTAGGAATGAGGAGATGACTTTACTTGGAGAGTATGACAGTGGGGACCCACCAGGGCCATAGTCGCACGTATGCAAGTGCCTTCTTATTATATAAAACTATTTTTTTTGCTTCCTCCTGGTTTTTTGACATCACGGTCCCACACCATTGTCAACCTATGTAGTCAATAAATGAGAGAATTACACAAGGAGCAGCGGACAGCTGGGACCAAGCAGCTCGAGCAGTATTTGTGTTTCTCAGGTGTGAGCACTGCAGAGTTTTTCTTGGGCAATGTTTTCATTGTTCTTCAGAGGAGAGAGCCGATACGTCCATTTTGCATCATTCTTTTATATCAATATTTATTGCATTATGGGTTGTTATTACACATTATATATCAATACTTATGGCTATTCTCTCTTATTTCATAAGGTTTACCATGAAGAGGGGGAATGCCGGCAGCTGGAATTCTGGCTGGAAAAGGAGCAAATATTGGAAACCTATTCTGCACTGCTCCAAAAGACCTAAACTCCACGAAACTTATTTTTGGAATTAATAAGAATTATTGAGCGGAAGAAACACCTCAGGGGGCCCACACCCTGGCCAGGAGGGTGGGGGCGCGCCCACCGCTACTGTGTGCGCCCCTGTCTCCTGGGCCCCTGGTGGCCCTCAGTGTCCATCTTCTGCTATATGAAGTCATTTACCCTAGAAAAAATCGTGGGCAAGCTTACGGGACAAAACTCTGCCGCCACGAGGTGGAACCTTGGCGGAACCAATCTAGAGCTCCGGCAGAGCTGTTCTGCCGGGGACACTTCCCTCCGGGAGGGGAAAATCATCACCATCGTCATCACCAACAATCCTCCCATCGGGAGAGGATCAATCTCCATCAACATCTTCACCAGCACCATCTCCTCTCAAAACCCTAGTTCATCTCTTGTATCCAATCTTGTATCCAAACCACAAATTGGTACTTGTGGGTTGCTAGTAGTTTTGATTACTCCTTGTAGTTGATGCTTATTGGTTTACTTGGTGGAAGATCATATGTTCAGATCCTTAATGCATATTATTAATCCTCTTATTATGAACATGAATATGCTTTGTGAGTAGTTACGTTTGTTCCTGAGGAGTCTTGCTATTAGTAGTCATGTGAATTTGGTATTCGTTCGATATTTTGATGAGATGTATGTTGTCTTTCCTCTAGTGGTGTTATGTGAACGTCGAATACATGACACTTCACCATTATTTGGGCCTAGAGGAAGGCATTGGGAAGTAATAAGTAGATGATGGGTTGCTAGAGTGACAGAAGCTTAAACCCTAGTTTATGCATTGCTTTGTAAGGGGCTGATTTGGATCCGTATGTTTAATGTTGTGGTTAGGTTTACCTTAATACTTATTTTGTAGTTGCAGATGATTGCAATAGGGGTTAATCATAAGTGGGATGCTTGTCCAAGTAAGGGCAGTACCCAAGGACCGGTCCACCCACGTATCAAATTATCAAAGTACCGAACGTGAATCATATGAGCGTGATGAAAACTAGCTTGACGATAATTCCCATGTGTCCTCGGGAGCTCTTTTATCATTATAAGAAATTGTCCAGGCTTATACTTTGTTACAAAAAGGCTTGGTCCACCTTGCTGCACTTTATTTACTTGCATTGCTTGTTACTCGTTACAATTTATCTTATCACAAAACTATCTATTACCTACAATTTCAGTGCTTGCAGAGAAAACCTTACTGAAAACCGCTTATCATTTCCTTCTGCTCATCGTTGGGTTCGACACTCTTACTTATAAAAAGGACTACGATAGATCCCATACACTTGTGGGTCATCAAGACTCTTTTCTGGTGCCGTTGCCGGGGAGTGTAGCGCTTTTGGTAAGTGGAACTTGGTAAGGAAACATTTATATAGTGTGTTGAAATTTTCTGTTACTTGTCACTATGGAAACTATTCCTTTGAGGGGCTTGTTTGGGGCATCTTCACCTCGACCAGTAGAGCAAAGAGTTGCTCCTCAACCTACTGAACCTACTAAAAATGTTTACTTTGAAATTCCTTCGGGTATGATAGAGAAACTGCTAGTTAATCCTTTTGCAGGAGATGGAACATTGCATCCCGATTTACACCTTGTCTTTGTGGATGAAGTTTGTGGATTATTTAAGCTTGCAGGTATACCCGATGATGTTGTCAAAAGGAAGGTCTTCCCTTTATCTTTGAAGGGAGATGCATTGACATGGTATAGGCTATGTGATGATACGGGATCTTGGAATTATAAACGATTGAAGTTGGAATTTCACCAGAAGTTCTACCCTATGCATCTTGTTCATCGTGATCGTAATTACATATATAATTTCTGGCCTCGCGAAAGAGAAAGCATCTCTCAAGCTTGGGGAAGGCTTAAGTCAATGTTATATTCATGCCCCAATTGTGAGCTCTCTAGAGAAATGATTATTCAAAACTTTATGCTCGTCTTTCTCTCAATGATCGCAACATGCTCGATACTTCCTGTGCTGGTTCTTATATGCTGAAGACTATTGAATTCAAATGGGACTTATTGGAAATAATTAAACGCAACTCTGAAGATTGGGGTTCCGATGATGATAAGGAGTCAGGTATGACATCTAAGTTTGATTGTGCTAAATCTTTTATGGATACCGATGCTTTTCGTGGATTTAGCGCTAAATATGGACTTGACTCTGAGATAGTAGCTTCTTTTTGTGAATCTTTTTCTACTCACGTTGAACTCCCTAAGGAGAAGTGGTTTAAATATAATCCTCCCATTGAAGTAAAAGTAGTTGCACCTATTACAGTTGAAGAAAAGACTATTACTTATAATGATCCTATTATTCCTACTACTTATGTTGAGAAACCACCTTTTCCTGTTAGAATGAAGGATCATGCTAAAGCTTCAACAGTTGTTCGTAAGAGTAATGCTAGAACTTATACACCTCTTGAGCAAATAAAAGTTGAACCTAGTATTGCTATGGTTAAAGATCTCTTGGATGATGATATAGATGGGCATGTTATTTATTTCTGTGATAAAGCTGCTAATATTGCAAAACCAGATGCTAAGATACATAGTCCCATTGTAAGCATGTCAGTTATTTCTGTTAAAATAGGAGATCATTTTTATCATGGCCTATGTGATATGGGTGCTAGTGCTAGTGCAATACCCTATGACTTATATAAAGAAATTATGCACGATATTACACCCGTTGAGTTGGAAGATATTGATGTTAGAATTAAGCTTACCAATAGAGATACTATTAAGCCTTTTGGGATTGTTAGAGATGTTGAAGTCTTGTGTGGGAAGGTCAAATACCCTGGTGATTTTCTTATTCTTGGTTCCCCGCAAGATGACTTTTGTCCCATTATATTTGGTAGACCCTTCTTGACCACTGTTAATGCTAAGACTGATTGCAAAAAGGATGTTATTACGATTGGCTTGGATGATATGACTCATGAGTTTAATTTTGCTAAATTTCGTAGACAACCCCGTGATAAAGAATTACCTAGTAAAGATGAAATAATTGGTCTTGCTTCTATTGCCATGCCTCCTACTGATCTTAGAACAATATTTGCTAGACCATGAAGATGATATGTTTATGAAAGAAAGAAGGGAAATAGATGAAGTGTTCCTTAAACAGGAACCTATTCTGAAACATAATCTTCCCGTTGAAATTCTAGGGGATCCCCCTCCACCCAAGGGTGATCCCGTGTTTGAGTTAAAACCATTACCTGATAATCTTAAATATGCTTATCTTGATGAAAAGAAAATATATCCTGTTATTATTAGCGCTAAACTTTCAGAGCAGGAAGAGGAAAGATTATTGAAAACTCTAAAGAAGCACCGTGCTGCTATTGGATATACTCTGGATGATCTCAAGGGCATTAGTCCCACGTTATGCCAACTCAAAATTAATCTGGAGGAAGGTGCCAAACCAGTTAGAGATCCTCAATGACGACTGAATCCCAAGATGAAAGAAGTGGTAAGAAAGGAGATACTAAAGCTCCTTGAGGCAGGTATAATTTATCCCGTTGCTAATAGTGATTGGGTAAGCCTTGTCCATTGTGTTCCTAAAAAAGGAGGTATTACTGTTGTTCCTAATGATAAAGATGAATTGATCCCACAAAGAATTATTACAGGTTATGGGATGGTAATTGATTTTCGTAAATTAAATAAAGCTACTAACAAAGATTATTACCCTTTACCTTCTATTGAACAAAGGCTAGAAAGACTATCCAAACACACACATTTCTGCTTTCTAGATGGTTATTCTAGTTTCTCTCAAATACCTGTGTCAATGAAAGATCAATCAAAAACTACTTTTACTTGCCCTTTCGGTACTTCTACTTATAGACGTATGCCTTTTGGTTTATGTAATGCACCTGCTACCTTTCAAAGATGTATGATGGCATATTCTCTGACTTTTGTGAAAAGATTTGTGAGGTATTCATGGATGATTTCTCCGTTTATGGATCCTCTTTTGATGATTGCCTGAGCAACCTTGGTCGAGTTTTGCAGAGATGTGAAGACACTAGTCTTGTCTTGAATTGGTAAAAGTGCCACTTTATGGTTAATGAAGGTATTGTCTTGGGGCACAAAATCTCCAAGAGAGGTATTGAAGTTGATAAAGCTAAAGTTGATGCTATTGAAAAGATGCCATGTCCCAAGGACATAAAAGGTATAATAAGTTTCCTTGGTCATGCCGGTTTTTATAGGAGGTTCATTAAGGACTTTTCTAAAATCTCTAGGCCTCTAAATAATTTATTGCAAAAAGATATTCCTTTTTTTTGATGATGATTGTGTAGAAGCATTTGAAATACTTAAGAAAGCTTTGATCACTGCACCTATTGTTCAGCCACCTGATTGGAATTTACCTTTTGAAATTATGTGTGATGCTAGTGATTATGTTGTAGGTGCTGTTCTAGGGCAAAGAGTTGATAAGAAATTAAATGTTATCTAGTATGCTAGTAAGACTCTTGATACTACCCAGAGAAATTATGCTACCACTGAAAAAGAATTCTTAGCAGTTGTGTTTGCATGTGATAAGTTTAGACCTTATATTGTTGATTCCAAAGTTACTATTCACACTGATCATGCTGCTATTAAATATCTTATGGAAAAAATATGCTAAGCCTAGACTCATTAGATGGGTTCTCTTGCTCCAAGAATTTGATTTGCATATTATTGATAGAAAGGGAGCTGAGAACCCCGTTGCAGACAACTTGTCTAGGTTAGAGAATGTTCTTGATGACCCACTGCCTATTGATGATAGCTTTCCTGATGAACAATTAGCGGTCATTAATGCTTCTCGTACTCCTCCTTGGTATGCTGATTATGCTAATTACATTGTCGCTAAATGTATACCACCTAGTTTCACATACCAGCAAAAGAAAAAGTTCTTTTATGATTTAAGACATTACTTCTGGGATGACCCACACCTTTATAAATAAGGAGTAGATGGTGTTATTAGGCGTTGTGTACCTGAGCATGAACAGGAGCAGATCTTACGCAAGTGTCACTCTGAATCATATGGAGGACACCACGCTGGAGACAGAACTGCACATAAGGTATTGCAATCCGGTTTTTATTGGCCTACTCTCCTCAAAGATGCTCATAAGTTTGTTTTGTCTTGTGATGAATGTCAAAGAGTTGGTAATATTAGTAGACATCAAGAAATGCCTATGAACTATTCTCTTGTTATTGAACCATTTGATGTTTGAGGCTTTGATTATATGGGACCTTTTCCTGCCTCTAATGGATATACACATATTTTAGTTGCTTTTGATTACGTTACTAAGTGGGTAGAAGCTATTCCAACTAGTAGTGGTGATCATAACACTTCTATTAAAATTCTTAAAGAAGTTATTTTTCCGAGGTTTGGAGTCCCTAGATATCTTATGACTGATGGTGGTTCACATTTATTCATGGTGCTTTCCGTAAGATGCTTGCTAAGTATGATGTTAATCATAGAATCACATTTCCTTATCACCCGCAGTCTAGTGGTCAAGTAGAATTGAGCAATAGAGAGCTCAAATTAATTTTGCAAAAGACTGTGAATAGATCTAGAAAGAATTGGTCCAAAAAATTGATGATGCATTATGGGCCTATAGAACTGCATACAAAAATCCTATGGGCATGTCTCCATATAAGATGGTTTATGGAAAAGCTTGTCATTTACCTCTAGAACTTGAACATAAAGCATATTGGGCTATCAAAGAGCTCAACTATGACTTCAAACTTGCCGGTGAGAAGAGGTTGTTTGATATTAGCTCACTTGATGAATGGAGAACCCAAGCTATTCAAAGAAAAAGTCAAACGCTGACATGATAAAAGGATACAAAAGCGTGAGTTTAATGTAGGTGATTATGTGTTATTATTCAACTCTCGTTTAAGATTTTTTGCAGGAAAACTTCTCTCTAAATGGGAAGGTCCTTACGTTATCGAGGAGGTCTATCGTTTGGGTGCCATAAAAATCAACAACTTCGAAGGCACAAGTCCGAGAGTGGTGAACGGTCAAAGAATTAAACATTATATTTCAGGTAATCCTATCAATGTTGAAACTAATATTATTGAGACCGTAACCCCGGAGGAATACATAAGGGACACTTTCCAGAACGTTCCAGACTCCGAAAAGGAATAGGTATGTGGTACGGTAAGTAAACCGACTCCAAAACAATTCTAAAGGCAATTTTTATAAGTTTTGGAATATTTATGAATTTTAGGAAGAAAGAAGTAGTCTGGGAAGGACATGAGGCCTCCACGAGGGTGGAGGGCGCGCCCACCCCTACTGGGTGCCCCCTGTCTCGTGGCCACCTCGTGTGCCTCCCGGACTCTGTTTTCTTGCACGTTACGTATTTTGGTCGGTAAAAATTCATTATATAAACTCCTGAAGGTTTTGACCATCATATCATGCAAATATCCTCTATTTTCGTTTCGAGCTGTTTCCTGTTACAGATCTAGAGCATCATGGCATCTCCAAGCGCTCCCAAGGACAAGTTTTTCGAGAGGGTTATCAACCCCTATCTCGCAGAGGTGCTGCAACACCCTCAAACCATTGAGATGTGCTGCACATCTGCGATGTGGAGGGACAAAGGCATACCAGAAGCATGGAGATAGAGCTCGAAGCCGTGGAGCAGCAAGTCTTCAAGTGCCAAGGGATGGTGGAGCGTGGACTCAATGCCAACCAGATGATGATCACAGAGTTCACCAACAACCACAAGCTAGATGCCAAAGTCATTGAGGAAACCATCTTCAAGCTTCAAGACAAAATCGAGCACCTCCAAGCCCAGATCTATGACCTGCAAAACCAGAACTGTGAGTATGAATATAGATTCAAGAGGATGAGTTTGGCTGCAGATTTAAGGATCCCGGAGACTCGATCATCCTTCTATGATGGTGAGCCTATGCCTTGGAAGAACGATGACAAGCCTACATCATCAACAACTCCTACTTCACCACCTCTGAGGACATAATTACATGGGTATGGGCACTCCCCTTGGCAACTGCCAAGCTTGGGGGAGGTGCCCTGGTATCGTATCACCATCACACTCTTATCTTTACCGTTTTATTTAGTTCGATCCTTTTAGTAGTATCTTGATCCAGTAGATTGAAGTTTTGATATCAAGTAGTTTTGAGTTTTGCTTTGTGATCTCTTTATGTAATCGAGTCCATGAGCTATCTACAATAAAGACTAGTGTTGAGTCAAGGGCTTTGTTATGTTGTTATGATCTTGAGAAAGTAGAAAGAATAAAAGAGTTCATATTGCTCTTATGAATAGTAATGACTTCACACATAGAAAGTATGAGGCATAAAAGTTGTTGAGAGTTGATAAACGTAGTTTTGGTCATCGTTGCAATTAATAGGAAGTAATAAGGAAAGAGAGGTTTTCACATATAAATATACTATCTTCGACATCTTTTATGATTGGGAGCACTCATTAAGTATGACATGCTAAAAGAGTCGACGTTGGACAAGGAAGACAACGTAATGGTTTATGTTTTCCCACATCTCAGTTAAAGTATATTGTCATTGACCTTCCAAACATGTTGAGCTTGCCTTTTCCCCTCATGCTAGCCAAATTCCTAGCACCAAGTAGAGATACTACTTGTGCTTCCAAATATCCTTAAACCCAGTCTTGCCATGAGAGTCCACCATATCTACCTATGGATTGAGTAAGATCCTTCAAGTAAGTTGTCATCGGTGCACGCAATAAAAATTGCTCTCTAAATATGCATGACTTATTAGTGCGGAGAAAATAAGCTTTATACGATCTTGTTATGGAAGCAATAAACGCGATGGACTGCATAATAAAGGTCCATATACAAGTGGCAATATAAAGTGGCGTTCTTTCGTACTAAGATTTTGTGTATCCAACCCTAAAAGCGCGTGACAACCTCTGCCTCCCTCTGTGAAGGGCCTATCTTTTACTTTATGTCTTTTACTTTATGCAAGAGTCAAGGTGATCTTCACCTTTCCCTTTTTAATTTTTATCCTTTGGCAAGCTCCTCGTGTTTGAAAGATCATGATATATATATCCAATTGGGTGTAAGTTAGCATGGACTATTATTGTTGACATCACCTAAAGGTGAACACATTGGGAGGCAACACAATAAGCCCCTATCTTTCTTAGTGTCCGGCTGAAACTCCATAACCACAAGTATTGCGTGAGTGTTAGCAATTGTAGAAGACTACATGATAGTTGAGTATGTGGACTTGCTGAAAAGATCTATTCTTGACTCTTTTTGATGTTTTGATAAATTGCAATTGCTTCAATGACTAAGATTATAGTTTGTTAGCTTTCAATGAAGTTTCTGAACCATACTTGACATTGTGAATTGATTGTTACTTGAGCATAAGAAGTCATCTGACAAAATCTATTTACGTTGCTGTTATAAGAATGATCATGATGCCCTTATGTCCATATTTTATTTTTATCCACAACTCTATCTCTAAACATGTGGACATATTTTTTGATTTCGGCTTTCGCTTGAGGACAAGTGAGGTCTAAGCTTGGGGGAGTTGATACATCCATTTTGCATCATGCTTTTATATCAATATTTATTGCATTATGGACTGTTATTACACATTATATATCAATACTTATGGCTATTCTCTCTTATTTTATAAGGTTTACCATGAAGAGGGGGAATGCCGGCAGCTGGAATTCTGGCTGGAAAAGGAGCAAACATTGGAAACCTATTCTGCACTGCTCCAAAAGACCTAAAACTCCACGAGACTTATTTTTGGAATTAATAAGAATTATTGAGCGGAAGAAACACCTCAGGGGGCCCACACCCTGGCCAGGAGGGTGGGGGCGCGCCCACCCCTACTGGGCGCGCCCCCTGTCTCCTGGGCCCCCTGGCGGCCCTCCTTGTCCATCTTCTGCTATATGAAGGCTTTTACCCTGGAAAAAATCATGGGCAAGCTTACGGGACGAAACTCCGCCGCCATGAGGCGGAACCTTGGCGGAACCAATCTAGAGCTCCGGTAGAGCTGTTCTGCCGGGGAAATTTCCCTCCGGGAGGGGGAAATCATCACCATCGTCATCACCAACGATCCTCCCATCGGGAGAGGGTCAATCTCCATCAACATCTTCACCAGCACCATCTCCTCTCAAAACCCTAGTTCATCTCTTGTATCCAATCTTGTATCCACACCACAAATTGGTACTTGTGGGTTGCTAGTAGTGTTGATTACTCCTTGTAGTTGATGCTTATTGGTTTACTTGGTGGAATATCATATGTTCAGATCCTTAATGCATATTATTACTCCTCTGATTATGAACATGAATATCCTTTCTGAGTAGTTACGTTTGTTCCCGAGGACATGGGTGAAGTCTTGCTATTAGTAGTCATGTGAATTTGGTATTCGTTCGATATTTTGATGAGATGTATGTTGTCTTTCCTCTAGTGGTGTTATGTGAACATCGAATACATGACACTTCACCATTATTTGGGCCTAGAGGAAGGCATTGGGAAGTAATAAGTAGATGATGGGTTGCTAGAGTGACAGAAGCTTAAACCCTAGTTTATGCATTGCTTCGTAAGGGGCTGATTTGGATCCATATGTTTAATGTTGTGGTTAGGTTTACCTTAATACTTATTTTGTAGTTGCGGATGATTGCAATAGGGGTTAATCATAAGTGGGATGCTTGTCCAAGTAAGGGCAGTACCCAAGCACCGGTCCACCCACATATCAAATTATCAAAGTACCGAATGTGAATCATATGAGCGTGATGAAAACTAGCTTGACGATAATTCACATGTGTCCTCGGGAGCTATTTTATCATTATAAGAAATTGTCCAGGCTTATCCTTTGTTACAAAAAGGATTGGGACACCATGCTGCACTTTATTTACTTTCATTTCTTGTTACTTGTTACAATTTATCTTATCACAAAACTATCTGTTACCTACAATTTCAATGCTTGCAGAGAAAACCTTACTGAAAACCGCTTATCATTTCCTTCTGCTCCTCGTTGGGTTCAACACTCTTACTTATCGAAAGGACTACGATAGATCCCCTACACTTGTGGGTCATCAAGAGCAGGGTATTAACTGGGCGGGCTGTGGCCCGTCTAGCCCAGGCCAAATATCCAGCCCAGATATAATTTTTTTCAAGCTGAAAATCGCTAGCCCAGCTATACTTTTTTTAGGAATACCCAGGCAAGGTCAAGTTTTTATTCTCCGCCCCGCTGGGCTGCAAATCTTTCCTAGGAGGGATGCATTAGGCTTTACAAGAAAATGGGCTTTAAGAAATAATAAATGGGATGTAATTATAAAAACTGGGTAGTAACTATAAAAGAATGCACCAAACATCTAATTACTTTATAAAGTATTATTTTTGGATATTGGAAATTTTAATTTCATTAATTGTTGCACGTGCAATATTTCGTTGGATTTTTAGTAATATAAATTTATATTGAAATTGTATTTAATCTCACTAGAAATTTTGGGATAAAAATATTTCGGATCCCATCAAAATGTGGGAAATTTTATTGAATTCTGTTTTGAACGGTTGGTTGAAATTATTAATCATTGTACTAGCTAGAAAATGGGCTGTACTTTTAACAAACTATAAATGGGTTGTAGTAAATTCCATTAGAATACAAAAATGGGCTGCACATTCTTACAAATCTCAAATGGGCTATAAGTTCTCTGCCACACACTTGTGGCCTTAGTAAGTTGACGCGTCCCCTCAAAAACAAGTTGATGCGTATGCAAGGCTTTGTCAACTTATAGTCAACACACAGTTCTAGCAGTAGTGGCCGTTCGATGTCCATCCAACAGATGTCGTGCTTATTCTTCAATCTCAGATATTCTAGCTTCACCCGCCCAAAAAATGATTCCTCCCCCTGACATCTGGGACGCACCGTTTCGGAAGCTGACCTGTGGGCATTCTAAGTTGACGTGTACCAAGGGCTTTGTCAACTTAGTCAATATAAACGATTCTAGATGCAGTGACCGTACGATGTCCATCCAACTGTCGTCGTGCTTCTTCAACCTCTGGTCTTCTTGCTCCAGCCGCCCAAAGCAGCATCGGTCGTGCTGCCTGCTCCTGCCTCCTGTGGCCAACTGTGCTACTGCGGAGGCCTCACCGCCCCCTACTACTACCATCGCTGGACAGGCCATCCCTCCACAGACACACACCCTGTTATTCTGCGGCGACGGCAGCCTCACACCGCAGCCGAACCAATTAACCATAATACTCCTCTCCGCGTGGGCATCCATTGTCGCGTCTTCCCTGACTCCACATTGTCCCCTTACTAGGCCTCGTCCTCGTCCACCGCCTTGGTGCTCTTGGCGCGGCGTGGTCAATGTGATCAACGACCGACTTCCATCGGAAGAGTACTGTACATGGAGAGGCTGATAGCTGGGTCCACGGCCATAGCAAGGAAGTGCCTCCTTATTACGCAGAAAATAATGATTCCTCCACCTGATAGCAGGGCCCCACTGAGGGAGTCCTGGATTAGGGGGTCCTCGGACAACCAGACTATATACTTTGGTCGGACTGTTGGACTATGAAGATACAAGATTGAAGACTTCGTCCCGTGTCCGGGTGGGACTCTCCTTTGCGTGGAAGGCAAGCTTGGCGATTCGGAAGTGTAGATCTCCTTCTCTTTAACCGACTCTGTGTAACCCTAGCCCCCTCCGGTGTCTATATAAACTGGAGGGTTTAGTCTGTAGGACAAGAACAACAATCATAATCATAGGCTAGCTTCTAGGGTTTAGCCTCTATGATCTCCTGGTAGATCAACTCTTGTAATACTCATATCATCAAGATCAATCAAGCAGGAAGTAGGGTATTACCTCCATCGGGAGGACCTGAACCTGGGAGACATCGTGTCCCCCGCCTCCTGTTATCATTAGCCTTAGACGCACAGTTCAGGACCCCCTACCCGAGATCCGCCGGTTTTGACACCGACATTGGTGCTTTCATTGAGAGTTCCATTATGTCGTCGTGATAAGGCTTGATGGCTCCTTCAATCATCAGCCAAGATGTGGTCCAGGGTGAGGCTTTCCTCCCCGGACAGATCTTCATATTCGGTGGCTTCGTATTGCAGGCCAACTAGCTTGGTCGTCTGGAGCAGATCGACAGCTATGCCCCTGGCCATCAGGTCAGGTTTGGAAACTTGAACTACACGGCCGACATCCGCGGAGACTTGATCTCCGACGGATTCAAGCCCACGTCAGGAGCGCCGAACAGTCACGACAGGCATGACTTAGATCTGCCATCGGACGGTGTTCGGGATATCGCACCTGCAGCTACCCCGGCCTTCAATCCGGAGCAGATCACGCCATCCGAGGACGGGTGGATGGACCCCGTCACGGAGGCCGCACATTCATCGGTGCTGGAGCCGAACACAGACTTCACCTCCAAAGAGATCTGTGTCATCGGACCATCAGACTCGTCTCCGGCTATAGGTTCTGAACCACGTGCGCCCGTGCCCATTGAATCTGATAGGGCATCGATCATGGAGTTTACCTCCGCGGATATCTTTCAGCACTCACCCTTGGGCGACGTGCTAAATTCATTAAATTCTCTCTCTTTGTCAGGAGAGTCCTGGCCGAACTATGTCCGGCTTGAGTGGGAAGTGGACGATGAAGAAATTCGTACCCCACCCACCACCCACTTAATAGCCATTGTCGATGACTTAACCGACACGCTTGACTTCGACTCCGAAAACATCGACGGTATGGACGATGATGCTGGAGATGAATGGGAACCACCGCCCACGGGGCGCTGGACAGCCACCTCATCATATGATATACACATGGTGGATACACCCAAGGAAAACAATGGCGATGAAAGGGATGCAACGGAGGATAATCCCCTCATGAAGAAACCAAAGCGACGGTGCAGGCGTCGCTCTAAATCCCGCCACAGTAAAAACAGCGATAACAGCGCAAGAAAAAATAACACCCCGGTCGACTCCAAAGGAAACGACGACCCCATGGGCCCAGCGATGGAGCAGGATGAGCCAGGGGACGCTGAACATAGTCCGGAGCCAATGTCCGATGACAGCGATCCCGACGGTAAAACTCATCAACCTGCCTCCGGAGAGGAGGATAGTCCGGACGACGATGCACTCATCATCCCGGTAAAACACTTGGAACAAGAGAACCTCCATAGAAGGCTTATTGCCACCGTGAGGAGCTTGAAGAAGCAGAAGCAAAGGCTTAAGGCCGCGCAGGATATGCTCAACCGCAGATGGAACAAAGTGCTAGACACTGAAGAAAAATACGGTGACGGTCGCCAAGAGCTACCCAAAACGCAAGCCGCTGTCTGAATTCAACGATGAGGCCATAGAGCCCATTCCGCCAAAAAATAATACGGCCGATCAGCCGGACCGACCACCCCGTGGTCGCGACAGGACGGCTAATGATGCCACACACAAGTCAGCACACGATTTACGTGAGCTCCTGGACAAAAAAGTCGGTGTGAACAGGTCCATCTATGGATCTAGAAAGCGTGCCCCGACGCGGGATCACAACCACCAAAACGATCATATTGATCGAATACTAGCTCGGAATCAACACCAAGCACAACAACCGTCATCAGCATGCCATGACACATCCAAATACATGGGTGCCGCGTACCCCCTGTGCTTCACTGATGAAGTGCTGGATCATGAATTTCCAGAGGGATTCAAACTCGTGAATATAGAGGCATACGACAAAACGACAGTCCCTGGGGTCTGGATTGAGGACTTTATCCTTCATATCCACATGGCTCGCGGAGATGATCTCCACGCCATTAAATACCCGCCCCTCAAGTTGAAAGGACCAGCTTGGCATTGGTTGAAAAGCCTCCTCGAAAAATCAATTGGAAGTTGGGAGGAACTTGAGGATGCTTTCAGGGCCAATTTTCAAGGGACTTATGTCCGACCTCCGGATGCAGACGATTTAAGTCACATAATCCAACAACCCAGAGAGTCGGGCCGTAAGCTTTGGAACTGATTTCTCACTAAGAAGAATCAAATTGTCGACTGCCCGGATGCCGAAGCCTTAGCGGCTTTCAAGCACAATATCCGAGACGAATGGCTCGCCAGACACCTCGGCCAAGAAAAGCCGAGGATAATGGCAGCCCTAACTAGCCTTATGACCCGCTTCTGCGCGGGAGAGGACAGCTTGTTGGCCCATAGCGGCACCAGCGACCCAGGCACATCCAAAATTAGGGATGGCAACGGGAAGCCCCAACGCAACAAAAACAAACGTCGAAACAATGAAGACAGTCCAGATAACACGGCGGTCAATGCCGGATTCAGGGGCTCTCGACCCGGTCAACGGAAGAAGCCATTTAATGGCAGCAGAGATGGACCGTCCAGCCTAAATAAGATTCTAGGCAGATTATGTCATATTCATGGCACCCCCGAAAAACCTGCAAATCACACCCACAGAGAATGATGGGTTTTCAAGCAGGCCGGCAAGCTAAACACCAAACACAAAGGAAAGGAGATGCCAAGTGAAGACGAAGATGAGCCTCGCCAACCGAACACTGGGGGATAGAAAAATTCCCGCCAGAAGTCAAAACAGTAAATATGGTTTACGCAACTCACATACTGAAGAGAAGGCGCAAACACGCACTTCGAGACGTATATGTTGTAGAGCCCTTCGCCCCCAAAATCAACCCTTGGTCGGCCTACCCGATCACTTTTGATCGCATGGATCATCCGACTAGTATCCGACCCGGAGGATCGGCTGCATTGGTGCTCGACCCAATAATTGACGGACACCATCTCACCCGAGTCCTTATGGACGGCGGCAGCAGTCTTAATCTGATATATCAGGACACTGTCTGCAAAATGGGGATAGACCCATCAAGAATCAGCCAAAGTAATACTACCTTTAAAGGAGTAATATCAGGCGTCGAGGCCCGCTGCATGGGCTCTCTAGTACTAGAGGTTATATTCGGTTCTCCCGACAACTTCATGAAGCGAAGAATTAATCTTCGACATTGCTCCATTCCGAAGCGGCTATCACGCACTACTCGGAAGAGTGGCCTTCGCTCGTTTCAACGCAGTACCGCACTAAGCCTACCTTAAACTCAAGATGCCCGGTCCACATGGCGTCATCACAGTTAGCGGAAACACAGAGTGTTCCTTACATGCGGAAGAATATGTGGCGGCTTTAGCAGTCGAACACTGAGCGGCCTCTCCAACCAGAATACATGATCGGTCGTCAAGACCACGGACACGGTTAGACGAGTCTGGTGCACCGCCGGTGGTAACAGCCCAGATAAACCTGAGTTTGGGTCTATGGATATACCCCCATAGGTGGTGCTAGGGGCTGCCCGCATGTAAAAATGGCCCATAGTTCGGCTTGACCCTATTAATACAATAATAGATTGCATTTTCATGGTTCAATGAAAATAATCAACTTCTTCGCATGATTACACCAGACTCTTTTACCTGGGTTTTTCCTTTTTACAGATGATCATCGTGCTACACCCTTCCAGGATACGGCGCAACAGAGACAAAGGCGTAGACATGCAGCAGGGCCCCGCTCAAAGGTTTCTCTTTAGATTAAGCCCCTGTGTAAACCTTCTTTAATGTCTCTTGTTTCTTGACACCCTCCGAGCACTTAACACACCCGAGAGGGACTCTAGTTATTGGCATTTCGTCACACCAGACTAATGCATGTACTTGGAAATTCGGGATTCATTGTCGAGGGCGCTACTCAGCCGAGTATATGTTACAAAGTCCGAATACCCTCGGGAGTGTTCGGCATCGCGAGTTTGGCCTTATATGCATCAGCTCCGAATCATGTCTTTGGTCAAATGTTGGGTTTGCCCGGCTCCTAGGTTTTGTTACCTTACATTCCGTTTTATTCGCTAAGGCGGCCAAAGGAGAACTACTGCGATTGTGCCCTGGTTATTCCGGATGAGCACCTCAGTAGAGAAAGCTGAAAACTGACTGTCATGATACAGCGAGAGACTGGTCAACCACTCGATGACTTAGCGGAATCTTCACGATTCCTCCGCATTAACGAAGGACCGGTTTCCCGGTCACGTATGCGCATGCACCATATTCGGATAAACGCGGGCATACCAGGGGCTATATAGTAGCCCCACCGTCAAACTCCTATGGCTAAGTGAAAGTGTTAAAGCTATATAGTCTGATTGCCTCGTTCTCCACACTATCACCTCCTTAATGGACCAAGACGTTGGATCAAGTGTGATTACGTGTTTCTCCAAACACCCCCGCGTTATACGCGAGGGGGCTGAAGCCGATGACTGCAAACTTTCAGGTTATATATACATACATAAACGGACGCACAGGAGGCACTATAATACTTTCGGGAAAAAGTATAAACACAACCTTTATAATCAAACTAGCATTGTTTTTACAATCAAGATACATGTCACTCGAACATTGTACTCTTCGAGCACTGAGCCTCTATTAAACGGGCGCCTTCTAGGACTTCTTCAAAATAGTGCTCGGGTGTGTCCTGGCCTCCGGTCGGACCCCTGGTTGCAATAGCGGTGGCCTCCATCCCTGCCCAGTATGTCCTAACATGGGCAAGAGCCATCCACGCACCCTCTATGCACGTCGAGCTCTTTACAGCGTCGATATGCGGCACAGCACGAAGAAATCATTGCACTAAATCAAAATAACTACCCAGACTTGGTTCCTTCGGCTAGAGATGATCTACGACAGACCTCATAGCAAGCCTGGACAAACTATGGAGCTTGGCTCACTCGGCCATTTGCTCATTCAACAGCAGCGGATGCTTTAGAGCGCTGAACTGCGACCAAAACAATCTTTCCACTTCATGATCTTTTTTATCTTTGAAATACTCAGTCGCATCAGCAGCACTCTTTGCCAAATCCAAGTACTTGTCTACAGAACTCCATAATTGATCAAGAGGGGCATAATTCGGATCGCCGAACTTCGTCTGCAATAAAAAGGGCCTCCCAGCTGTGATATCTCCGGCTTGACGAAGCTCCTCCCGTGCAGCTCTGATTTCAGAGCGCGTTTCCTTGGCTGCTTCTAAAGCCTTCTTCAAGTCAGCCGCTTTTGTTTGGCTTTCCCTTTCGAGGAGTTTATAGCGGCTGGCGGCATCTCGCAGCTCAAGAGCCATGCATGCTATTTTATCTTTGCTCCGGCGATAAGCGGCCTGTTCGGCTTTTAACTCCTCGGCCGCCTTCAGGGCGGCCACATCACTTCTCCTAGCTTGTTCTTTGGCTCGCGCAAGCTCCGCCCGAAGGGTCTCAACGGCGGCAGCTCCATCTGCAATCAAAGCATATTATAGATACTAGCATCATGCTCCTCTTAATAATTGTTGACCACCAGAATATACATACCCTGTGCCTCGTCAAGCCGCTTGTTCACAAGCTGATGTCGGCATCCGCCACTTCAAGTTTCCGCCTCAATTCGGCAAAATTTGCAGTCCGGTCAGCCACCGGACCCTCAGCCGCCTGCACATAACGCAACACGATCATTACCTGGGACTATGATCCTTTGTTTGCCGCCTCGGGACGGCAACCAGAGTCTCAGGGGCTACTATCTATACAGAGCACACCTAGCGTGTGCGGTACAGCCGAAAATATACATATTACTTTGCGTACCTCAAAGCCTTTGAGCAGGCTCGTAAAAGCTTCAGCCAATCCACTTTTGGCGGATGAAATCCTCTCAAACACCGTACCCATTAAAGTACGATGCACCTCTGAGATAGCCGCTCGCTCCAGAAAGCCTGTCAGTGTGTCCGGCTATGTGCCGGACAATCCCGGACTCTTCTTGTTGCTCTCCTTGGGTGCTGAATACTCTGGCTTCTGGCGGCCGAAGCATTAACTTCTGGCCTTGATGGATCAGGAGAAATCCTCCGTGAAGACACCTCGGGGTCGTCCGTCCCATGGGGCGGGGAGGTAGGAGGAGGCGTTTTGCTCTCCATCATCTCCAGAAGAAGATCCCCCGAAGACGAACTCTGTTGAGAAGGGCTACAAGCCGGACTGCAACAGATAGGTCTCGGTTATTATTCTCAGAGATAAAGGAGGATATATTTACCAAAGTACTTTTGATTCACTTACAGCTTGGTGGTGGGCTGGCCCGCTTGCAGGCGCTGTGCGGTAAGGACGCCCTCTGGGGCAGGGCCCCTGGCGAGGGTTTCTTCCCTCGTTTGGAAACCTCCGCTTCCAAGTCTTCGGAGGCGGCCCTTTTCTTCCCGTGGGGGGAGGGGATTTTACATTCATCTCCCCGACTATCCTCCTTCATGGAGAAATTAATTCCCCCGGTTTGGATGTGTAATGTATGAAGTCCGCTCTCAGCTTCTCTATTCGTCCCTTCATCTTCTCCTGATGGCACTTCATAGGGTGCGCGCTTAAGCATCCTGATTAGTACAGGATCCTCCAAGCCTTCGGGAAGAGGGGCCGAACACCTGATCCTCTCAGCCTTTCGTATCCAGTCCTGTCCGAGAGCAATTTTTCATATTGATGTTGTGTCAAATAAAGACAGCATGCTCGGTCGCGGAATTACTTACTTGGGTATCTGGACGGTTGCAGTTGACACCCGCATCCTCGGTGGTGTCCGGACACTTTAGTTGTGATCCGAAGAACAATCTGTACATCCCTTCGAGCATCATGCCAAAGAATTGTTGAATAGTTCGCCGATCCTTCTGGGTTGAACTCCCACATACGGAGAGATTGACGTTGGCACGGCAGGACCCGACGAACTAGCATTACTTGCATTACCTTGACAAGACTGACATCCCTCTTAAGAAGATCCCAAATGCGGCTTTGCAATGTCGGAACGTCATTAGCTGGCCCCTAGTCCAGTCCCTTGTTGACCCATGACGCCAGTTGAGGCGGAGGGCCCGAGCGGAAGGTAGGGGCGGCCGCCCGCTTTGTGCCTCGGGGAGCTATGATATAGAACCACTCCCATTGCTATAAGTCAGACACCTCTGGGAAGGAACCCTTTGGCCATAGGGCATCGGCGCTTTTGCTTATTATAGCGCCTCCGCACTCAGCGTCTCACCCATCGATCATCTTCGGCTTTGTATTGAAGGTCTTGAGCCATAGGCCAAAGTGTGGGGTGTTGCGGAGGAAGGCTTCACACACGACGATAAACGACGAGATGTGAAGGATGGAATCCGGAGCTAGATCGTGAAAATCTAGCCCGTAATAGAACATGAGCCCTCTAACAAAGGGATCAAGACTAAAGCCTAGCCCTCGGAGGAAGTGGGAAACAAATACAACACTCCCGTTGGGTTCGGGAGTGGGGATGACCTGCCCTTGAGCAGGCAGCCTGTGCGGGACTTCGGCGGTCAGATACCTGGCCTCTCTAAGCTTCTTGATGTCCTCCTGTGTGACAGAGGAGGCCATCCACCGACCTTGAAGGTTGGATCAGGACATGATTGAAGGTCCGAAGCGCTTAAGCCTGAGCTTTGGGTGTTGGACCTCGAGGTGGGGGAAGGATCGAGCGTGGGAAGAAAGGGACAGGACTTGGTCCCTCTATAAAGGGGGTGAATATCAAGCATCCTCCGTGTGACCGTTTGGAACTCGCCTAAAATCGAGGAGTCATACTAACAGGCGCAGTTGGGTTACCCACAGCCGTATTGATGAGAATCCCGTGATAAGGGGAACACGATCTCTGCCTCGACAAGACGTGCCAATAAAAACCCTCGCAATACGTGTAGTGGTAGGCTGGGAAAAATGGTTCGAAATAACTGGGCCGCGGCGTGATGTCACACTATGAAAAGTTGTCAGTAGATTAGATTTGTGGAATATTGTGCTCTCTACGGTGGTAAGTGGAAATTATTTTGCAGAGCCAGACACTACTCAATACAATAGGTACTTAGGGATTTTGGAGAAGAACCCGCCTTGCAATGCCGAAGACAATCTGCGCGCCGGACTCATCGTCATTGAAGCCTGGTTCAGGAGGGAGTCCTGGATTAGGGGGTCCTCGGACAGCCGGATTATATACTTTGGCCGGACTGTTGGACTATGAAGATACAAGATTGAAGACTTCATCCCGTGTCCGGGTCATACTCTCCTTTGCGTGGAAGGCAAGCTTGTGATTCGGATGTGTAGATCTCCTTCTCTGTAACTGACTCTGTGTAACCCTAGCCCCCTCCGGTGTCTATATAAACCGGAGGGTTTAGTCCGTAGGACAAGAACAACAATCATAATCATAGGCTAGCTTCTAGGGTTTAGCCTCTACGATCTCGTGGTAGATCAACTCTTGTAATACTCATATCATCAAGATCAATCAAGCAGGAAGTAGGGTATTACCTCCATCGAGAGGGCCTGAACCTGGGTAAACATAGTGTCCCCCGCCTCTTGTTACCATTAGACTTAGACGCATAGTTTGGGAACCCCTACCCGAGATCCACCGGTTTTGACACCGACACCCACCGGACGGGCCACCGTATTTTGCAGGGAAAAAACGTGTCCCCCTGAATGCTGGGACCTACCAGCTACATCTTCGTACGCAAGGAAGTGCGTCCATATTACGGGCAAAAAAAATGATTCACCCCCTGACTGCTGGGACCCACCAGCTACATCTTCACATGCCAGGAAGTGTCTGACAGTCGGGATCCACCTGGTCAAAGCGTACATAGCATTGCCATTCTGGTCGCGAACGTGTACGTACATATGATCTGTCTATCTGCAGGCTGCAGCGATGAACCGTGGCCGTGTAAGGAAGCACACGTGTCGTAGTAGAGGCGCGCATGTAGCATGTACACGTACATACAACGGCCAGGGTGCAAGAAGGTGGGGTCTCGAGCGCGTACTCACGCATATATATATGGACGGCCAGGGCTTGTGTACATGGAGAGGCAACCGACAATAGCAACAGTGTCCTATTCATCGGGCAGCGAACTGACTGGATGGGAACGGAGAAACATCGTCCTGTTCATCGGGAGGCAACCGACTGGATTGGAATATGTCGTGTTCATCAGGAGGGCTTGGAAGAAACAGCCGATGGAAACGAGGCCTGCCGTACCGCAGAACGAAGGAAACGGCCTTGTGTTCGACCTGTGATGGTCGAAACGGGATCCTGTTCATTAGGAGGGGTTTGGCGTACCGCAAAATGGGGGAAACGAACTTCTGTTGGACCTCCTACGATCGAGACGGGGTCCTGTTGATCGGGAGGGGTGTGGCATACCGCAAAACAGAGGAAACGGACTTGTGTTGGAGCGCTACGGTCGAAACGGGGATCCTGTTCTTCGGGAGGGGTGTGGCGTACTACAAAACGGGACTCCACGCGATACTATTCATCTCCACCGTCGACCTCCACTGGCCTCCATGGGCTACTGTTCATCCACCGTCAACCTCCTCCATCCTACACCTGTGACTGTTCATCCACGGGCTCCTGTTCATCCAGCCTCCACTGTGCGCTACTCCACCGACTACTGTTCAACCAGCCCTCTCCACGGGATCCTGTTCAACCACCCCTCCATGGGCTACTATTCATCCAGCCCTCCACTGGCTACTATTCATCTAGCCCTCCATGGGGCCCTGTTCATCCACCCCCAACCGGCTCAATCAATCGAGGTCCTGTTCATCCAGCGGCAACGGCCTCTACTACCACGGGGTCCTGTTCATCCAACCCCCCACCAGGAACTGTTCATCCACCCCCCAACAACGCTCATTGTTCATCCTGAGGCAGCATCAATCGACTTCAGTTAGCAGCAGCGGTGAAGGAATCGCTCGATCGGGTTCAGTTAACAGCCATCGACCGATCGCTCGGGTTTAGTAACGTGTAGCCTGCAGTGCAACCGCTCGGGTTCAGTTAGAGCCCAACGCCTCGCACCCACGCGCGTGTGTGTACGAGAGGAACGTGCAAACGTCCGTGCATCGCTCGGCCCCGACCACCCACCATAACCGGGAACGCCCTAATATTTTCCTCGCCCTCGCTTCTACCATGGTTTTTTCCGTCATGGACGGCCCAAAGAATGTCATGCAGCTGCGTCTCCGGCCCACCCAGGACGAAAAGCCCATTTTCTGTCATGATTTTTTGTCATAGAAGTAGGAGCCCACCACATCTATGATGATACCGGGTTTTGTCACAATTATCATAGAAGTGTCATAAGTATGACAGAAAAAGTTTTCGTTCGGCCCAAAATGTCAAGGATGTGTCTTTTTTTTGTAGTGAAAGAAAGAGAAGTAATGTATGGAAGGGAAATGAATGCTCCCTATGGTAGCTTGTGTGATATCTCTAGTTTCTCCCATGGTGATGCTAGCAAGGAAATCATTATATTCAGATTTGTGAGGTTCACTAAAAATGCCCAATGTGGGATTTTGCAAGCAGTGTTAAAATCTTCAAGGTCCATGGTATATGATTTATCATAAAGGTCAAATAAAATAGTGTGAGTGTTGCGCTTAGATTAAAAGTTAAACCTCCACACAAAGGAATCAGTGAGGTGATAGTATTGGCGGCACTTATCTGATATGAAGTCCTCAAGATCAGCATCAAATTCATCCTTGAAGCCAGCTTGGATCATAAATTCATCCGACAGCCATTCGCAAGGACGCACTGGAGCTTCTCTTCGTGGTTCAAGATCCGGCTCACATACCGCAAGCCTCGGTGCTTGCTTCCTTGAAGAACCACCTTGGTACATTTTCCTAAACATTTTTCTTCTTCTGAAAAATTTCTGACTTTTTTAGTGACTCAAAATAAAAGTGAACCAAACTCAAAAAGTTTGATAGCAACTACTCCCACAAGTTCCTAGAGGCTATATTATGCATTAAAAACTACTTTGGACCATATAAACTTGACATGCAAGCTCAAAAACAGGGTCACCTTAGCAGCAAAAATTTGCAATAAATAAAGCACTAAAACAAAAAATAATTAGACCATTGGAGGAGTCACATACTGAAGAACAATCCCCCAAAGCAGTTTTGTGAATGGAGCTTTGAGCAAGGATATCGAAAACGCCAGCAAAACAAGCAAGAACACGAGTTTTAGCTACGGGATGATCTTTTTTGGAGGAAGACGAAGTGTGTGGGTACTGGAATAAGTGGAGATGGGGGGGCACGCCCAGGGGGGTAGGGCACACCCTCCACCCTTGTGACCAAATGGAGGGTCCCCCTATTGTGTTCTAAGTGCCAAAAATTCTCAAATATTCTACCAAAAATCATACTCAATTTTCAGGGCATTTGGAGATTTTTTATTTTCAGGGTATCTTTTTATTGCACGGATAATTCAGAAAACAAGCAGAATAAACTATTTTTTTGCTTTATTTAAACTAAATAACAGAAAGTAAAAGAAGGGTACAGAGAGTTGTGCCTTCTAACTTCATCCATCTCATACTCATCAAAAGGAATCCACTAACAAGGTTGATCAAGTCTTGTTAACAAACTTCTTCTGAATAACATGAAACCGGAGAATTTTTGACTAACACTATGTTACCTCAACATGGATATATGCATGTCCCCAATAATAATAATATCATTTTTCTTTTTGACAGTAGGAAGAGGGAATTCAAAACCTCCAATAGTAATAGTTGAGAAATTTCCAATAGAATTAATACTATGAACTTGAGGTTGTTTCTTCAAAAAGTGTACCGTATGCTCATTATATTAACATGAAAAGTGACATTGCCTTTGTCGCAATCAATAACAGCCCCTGCAGTATTCAAAAAGGGTCTACCAAGGATGATCGACATACTGTCCTCCTCAGGAATATCAAGAATAACAAAGTCCGTTAAAATAGTAACGTTTGCAACCACAACAGGCACATCCTCACAAATACCGATGGGTATAGTAGTTGATTTATCGGCCATTTGCAAAGAGATTTCAGTAGGTCTCAACTTATTCAAATCAAGTCTACGATACAAAGAGAATGGCATAACACTAACACCGGCTCCAAGATCACATAAAGCGGTTTTAACATAGTTTCTTTAGGGTTTTTATTTATGTGCCCCTGGTTCACTAGCTCTACTCATTCATCCCCACTCTGTTAACTTTTGCTCACTTTTCCCCATTCCCTTGCCCGAAACCCTCAGAACAGGTTATAATGGACGTTGTTGTCGGGTCAATGCCTTTGACCGTTAACTCTGATGAGTGGGGCCATGTATACGTGGGCGCATGCAAGACTGCGGTCGTGGGGTAGCACATGTCCATGGACATGCCCGAAACGTCCCATCGTATAAATAGGGGCAACCACCTCCATCGCCCCTACCATATTCCCCCAAATCCCCTCCCTACCGTATCGTCTTCCTCTCTCCCACTGGCGTCGTCTCGCTCTCCTCCACTGCCTCCACCGCACCATCTCGCTCTCCCCCACCGCATCCTCTTCCTCACCTTCATCACCTCCTTCTGTCAGATGGCCGACGCTCGTGGCGACACCAGCGCAGCGGCCGGAGATGTAGTAGAGCTATAGGGAACGGTGACCGTGGATGTCGGCGGCGTCCATGGCGGTGCGGGGAAACTCGCAACCGCTGCGGATGTGGAGAAGGATGTGGTGGGCTTCATCTTAGCGCTGTAGAAGGTGACGGCGTTGAGCGGCGCAGTCCATCCCGATACCCCTGATGCGCCGCCTGCCGTGGAGCAGCTGGTATTTGCACTTGCTTAGCTTGTAGAGTTAGTTGCTCCCTAATTGCATTGGTTAGATTTTGATTCATGCGATAGTTCAGATGGTTAGAGTAGTTGGTTTGACGGATGGGTCGAGGTTTTCTGTATTGGGGAGATGGGTTTTTTTACTAGGGTTTGTTGGATAAATTCATTGCAAAAATGCTAGATAGATATGTATGAGAGATAGGGATCTCTATGCTTCAATGCTACACAGATGCATGCTTATTAGATTTGTTTTTAGTGCTCACAAATTGGGGGTTTTAATGCTACTCGGATTCGTTGCCTTATATTGGGTCCCTAATAGATTTGTTTTTGAATGCTACTCAGATTGGGGTTTTGAATGTCATATGCCCAAATGGAATCCATTGATTAAGAAGTTAGTTATGTTTAGAATCACAATCCTACCATATGAATCACAATATAAATTTGAATGTCATAACCAAAAGTAACCCTTGATTCATTTGTATATAAATTTGTCCACAATATGTAGTTATATTAGCTCTATTGCTCAATTTGTGTGCATGACAATGGAAAATGCAAAACAATGATCATAGTATATTGGGAGTATATTTGCCCTATGATCAATGTGTCATGTGTGCATATCTAAATTTCAATTGGCTTCCGTATTTACCAGTGATGGATGTAACTGTATGTTCAGGAGGATGATGGTTGGGGGGTAGAAAGAGGAAGTTGGCCCAGTACGGCCCGTATGATCCAGAGGAAAGTGACGGCAAAGAATATGAGGTAAGCCTACTTGAAATTTAGATTGTTCATTTAGTTCCTTTGACATAGTGTATCCAAGAATCTATAATGTATTAATGTAACTCATTCATGTGTGCAGTATGATTCTGGAGAAGAAGTGTACAAGGGCAACATCGCATCCTTCACAGCCAAGGAGGTGGTGAAGATCAAGGCCAAGTGAGTTGCTTCCTTCTACAACCGCAAGACCAAGAAGTGGCACTGCCCCTACCGCACCACCAAGCCAAAGCCAAGGGATGCCCGCTTTGATTACCTTGTGTCTCATGCAGAGGATGTAGCGATTCGTAGGGAGGACTACATGATCAGGGGGCAGCATGCTGCCCTCACAAAGGCCCTGACTCTGGCGTGATATGTAGATGTGATGTTGTGAACTGAATATTTATGTTTATCTGTTGGGTTACTTTTGGTTTGTTGAACTAAATCTGGTTGATTATGGTTTGTTGAACTGAATTTAGTTTTCATGAATTTGGTTATGGTTGGCTATGTTGATGCTAGTAATCTGGTTGCTATCTATATTTGTCTGTCCTTAAATTTTCCTGTGGTATATTTGTCTGTCCTGAATCTATGGTTAGTTATGTTTAGATGTTGTGAACTATGATTTTAGGTGCTGCAATGATCACACTTGTTGTTTCAGTGTTGCTTCACTGATCACACATGTTGTTTCAGTGTTGCTTCACTGATCACACATGTTGTTTCAGTGTTGCTTCACTGATCACACATGCTTCTTTTTCACTGATCAATAAAGGAGTTTTATCCTAATTATTTGTCTCATGTTTATTAATCAAATCAAATGCATGCATTTTACCACCAACATGTTTCATTATCCGATGTTTTCAACTGACATTCAACTGGACAGTATAAATTCAAGAAAATGCAAAAACAAATAAAACCTTGGCAAACTATCTATGTTTGTGTACGAGATCATGTGTGCAAAATTTGAAGTGATTTAGAGGAGGTCAAATAAATTTGAATTTGAGAAATGTGCTCCAAATGAGCTCCCAGGCTAGGGTAAACAGCCCATTTGTAGTCAAGTTTTTTTGGACCTACTCTAAATGAGCCAAATGTTTTTTTATTAACACATATTCATTTTCCATAGTGTAGATTAGAAGTCTCACTATTTTTTGAATTAATCTTCATATTTTTACATTTTCTTTTGAAAACATATGCTTTAATATAAAAACTATTAAAACACGTTCGAAAAATGAAAATGGAAAACTAAGTTCACATCCTTCTTATTCACTTTGAAATAAAGCTTAGGTAATTTTTTGATTTTTTTTTATTTTTCAAAAACAAAAGGTAACCCTACCTCCTCTCCTTGAACTCTATGAAATCATGTACGTGAGAGCTCATATGTGTGAAGGTTTTCTCATGAAAATGACCATAGACCAAGTTTATAATTTTTGGTTGGTACATTTCACATAAGACAACATTGTGTGTAGGTTTGATATTTTTTTATTTTTAAAAAATTAATGGTGCTGATTTCACCTCGATCGTGCCAGCTAGGTTATTTTTATGAAAATGACCATAGACCAAGTTTAGTACTTTTCCTCGTTAGTTTGTCTTATAAAACGATGAACGACGAAGGTTTCATATTTTTCGATTTTTTTAAATTAGTTATGCTCAGTCAAAGCCTTCAAAACCCCATTGACCAGCTCAAAACCCCTCTAAACCCCACGGGGTTTATCCTAACCCTAGATCCCAACGTCGGTCGTCCGATCATACACTCGCGCCAAGCAACAACCCTCAAATCTGGTCTTCTAGAAGGAATTGGGTGGGCTGGCTGCGTGCGGGCTCCACGCCGTTGGATCACAAGGACGGCCACGCATCATTGGATCATGGGGCGATTCGCAAGAGGCAATCCTACTGGTTGTGCTCGGCTGCTCTCCCACCACTGACTCCGCGAGAAAACGTTGTTATTGGGCCCAAAAGGAAACCAAGCTCTGGTTGGGTCATCGAATTGCGTCGTTTTTTGCATCGTTTGCTCTGTTTTTGGTGAACATGTTGGCTCTGTTTTTTACATCATTTGAAATCAATTTATGTTGCCTAGCAAAATTTAGTTCTTTTTGTGCTATACAAATGCAAAATGACCAAATTTTTAAGGGCCATATTTATTTTTATCATGCAAAATGGCCACAAACTATTCAAAAATTGTCTCTTTTTGTTCATATAATATATATGACCACGGATTCCCACACGTGCAATTAGCTTATTTTTCTTCTTCTTTTCAAACCACCGTTTCCCACGCGTGTACACTCCCGATGTTGCGGTGGGTTTGAAAATGGGCTACTTCACATTTTACCCCGTTATTGCCACGACCAAATAACACATAGCACTATGGATATTTAAGCCACCCTCTGCCTCTGCCATCCCTCATCTATCTCCCATCCTCTCTGCCATCTGCCCTTCTTGCTCTTCAACCACTTCTCCTTCTTCTAGAACATCCTCAGCCATGCAGTACACCGGACCAACCTACCACTTCCCACCCACCGTGCCGGAGAGGCTCTACCCTCCTGGCGTCTATGTTGAGCGCACACTACGTGTGTGGGCGATATCAAGGTGGAGGACCGCAAGGAACTTCACCGAGTTCTTCCTCGCGTTTGGCTACCACCACCTCCCGTGGGGATCTCCAAGGATGTTCCGTGTCGAGGACGTCATCCAAAATGGGGTGGTGGTTGCTCTCCTTGCCCACTTCACCAACACATTCGACGCCTTCTACCTCCTCGGCCGGGTGTTTTGGTGTGGCTGTGAGTTCATCGCTTTCACCACCCACAACATGTTCACGGAGTACACCAACATCTTCTGCACGGCGTCGCACATGCACACTCTTTCGTACCCCATCGACAATGCCCTGGAGGAGCAGTCAAGGGCGCCCAGAGGAGGAGCGAGGTGGAGAAGGCGGCGTCTAGGTTCTAAAACCTCTATCTATTTTTCTTTTTTGAGTCTATGTTATGTTAAGTTGTAATTGAACTATGTTGGAGATGCTATGGGCTTGTTGGCCCTTTTATTAAGTTTTCTATATATTCTATTATGAAGTTCTTCCTAGTTTCAACTATGTGATCGTGCTATGGGCTTATTGGCCCTATCTACATATTTGTTGATTGTTTTCTTAGAGAGCTCGCTTTGTTAGTAATCACCTAGTGCATGCAGCCACAACGAACCCTTCTTTTTTTACACAAGCCACAAATATGTAGCCACCTAGCTAGTGCATGCAGCCACAAAAATATAAAACATATTTGTTCAATTTATTTGTCGTAGCAAAACAGGTGCAGATGCGAGTGGATCAAAAAGGCTGCAAGTGATCGTAAAAACGATGCTCTAAATCGAGGAGACAAGTGTGCGATAAGAGAGGAGCCAGCGGCAGCGACCGTCATTGCATCCGTGGCAGCTGGCATGCATGAAAGCGGCTCAGTCAGTGCATCGTGGCGGCAGGCATCGGTGCATGCAGGCTCGGTCGGCGCATCGTGGCGGCGCGCATCAACCCATGTAGGCATGCTTACTGGGTGCATGCATAGAAGGCTTCTGTCATGGCGGCGCGCACAGGCGTTTAATGCAAGGGATGGCCCAACGAAACCACGGCCCAATGGTCGAACAGCAACACCGCCCAATGCAGCCACACTTGCCAGAGTTAACGGTCAAAGCACTAACCCGACGACAACGTCCGTTGTGACATGTTCTGAGGGTTTCAGGTAAGGGAGTGGGGGAAACTGAGGAAAAGTTAATAGCGTGGGGATGAATGAGTAGAGTAAGGAACCAGGGGCACCGATGTAAAAAAACCCTTCTTTTAATGGAGCATGGTATAGTAGGTACTCCTGGATCTCCTAGTTTCTTTGGTATTCCACCCTTAAAAGTATAATTAGCAAGCATGGTGGAAATTTCAGCTTCCGATATCTTTCTTTTATTTGTAACAATATCTTTCATATACTTAGCATAGGGATTCATTTTAAGCATATCAGTCAAACGCATATGCAAAAAGATAGGTCTAATCATTTCAACAAAGCGCTCAAAATCCTCATCATCATTTTCCTTAGATGGCTTAGGAGGGAAAGGCATGGGTTTCTGAACCCATGGTTCTCTTTCCTTACCGTGCTTCCTAGCAACAAAGTCTCTCTTATCATAATGTTGATTCATTGATTGTGGGTTATCAAGATCAACAGCGGGTTCAATCTCTACATCATTGTTATTACTAGGTTGAGCATCAACATGAACATCATTATTAACATTATCACTTGGTTCATGTTCATTGATGGTTTCCTGGACTAGGGGTACTCACCACGTTGTCTCCCGATCAGTTAGATTGGGCCGAGGACCGCCATGGCCATATACTCATGAGCCAGTTCGGACAATTGCCGCATACAAGGAATATTCCACAAGACTTGGTGATCAAGACAAGGACTCCTCCCCACCGGCGTATTCGGCTAGGACTCTTGTTATCCTAGGCCTCTAGTACATTATACAAATCGAGGCCAGGCTAGTCAGTAGATTATGGCATTGCTCATCATACCTATAGGGTTTAGACCACAACATATGATCTCGAGGTAGATCAACTCTTGTAACCCCTATACTCATTAAAGTCAATCAAGCAGCATGTAGGGTATTATCTCATCAAGAGAGCCCGAAGCTGGGTAAAATCTCGTGTTCTTGTTACCATTGATCCTAAGATGCACAGTTTGTCCCCCTACCCGAGATCCGCCAGTTTTGACACCGACATTGGTGCTTTCATTGAGAGTTCCGCTGTGTGATCGGCAAAAGGATCAATGGCTCGACTGCAGGTCAACTGCGATGCCGGCTTCTTCACCACCAGCTCGACTGGTCACCTTGGCTTGACCGAGGACTGTGCCCTACCTCCGATTGTCATGTTCGGACAAGGGCCTTCATCAACATCAACTCCGATCTCTATCAAGATCATGGAGGAGTCATCCATGGAGCTCGGGGGCTCAACGTCAACATGGCGCTCAGGCGACCGTGCTGTTTTTCTGGACAGCAAACTCGTATCCGCCGCCACCACCTCCTCGAGTGTCGACTAAACGATTGCTTCGGTGGAATTATGTGGAATTAAGTCTACAACAACCCCGCAAAATTTCGTCGAGTTCCGATGTAGGAATCTCCGGCAATCTCCAATATACCGAAGCCCTGTTGAATCTGGACGAGAATCCGGACGAGTTTGGAGCGTGGTGTCCAACATCTAGCTCGGACGTACTTTGTAAGATCCAACCGTTGATCGGATGCGGCATTCCCATATCTACCACCTACCAAAAATTTAACTCGATCCGACCGTCCAAACTCCGGGAACCTTCCGATTAGTGCATCACTTTTCGGATTTGTTTTCTGCACGAGAATGAATCCGACCCGAGTTCATCTTCTTTATGAACGGGATTTCGGACATCCTTTTTGAAGGAAGTTTTAGTATGGTGTATTGTGTTTTATTCTCAAACACACCCCATTAATATTAAAAGTATTTTTAGAATACGATCGTCACCATCACGCCGGTGTCAAACCGGCCTGACAACATCACTCCACGGCGGTTGTCAGTGTCAAAACCGGCGGATCTCGAGTAGGGGGTCCTGAACTGTGCGTCTAGGCGGATGGTAACAGGAGACAAGGGACATGATGTTTTACCCAGGTTCGGGCCCTCTCGATGGAGGTAAAATCCTACTCCTGCTTGATTAATATTGATGATATGGGTAGTAAAAGAGTAGATCTACCACGAGATCACAGAGGCTAAACCCTAGAAGCTAGCCTATGGTATGATTGTTGTTCGTCCTACGGACTAAAACCCTCCGGTTTATATAGACACCGGAGAGGGCTAGGGTTACACAGAATCGGTTACAATGGGAGGAGATCTACATATCCGTATCACCAAGCTTGCCTTCAACGCCAAGGAAAGTCTCATCCGGACACGGGACGAAGTCTTCAATCTTGTATCTTCATAGTCCGGGAGTCCGGCCAAAGGTCATAGTCCAGCCATCCGGACACCCCCTAATCCGGGACTCTCTCAGTAGCCCCTAAACCAGGCTTCAATGACGACGAGTCCGGCGTGCAAATTGTCTTCGGCATTGTAAGGCGGGTTCCTCCTTCGAATACTTCATAGAAGATGCTTGAACACAAGGATAGTGTCCGGCTCTGCAAAATAAGTTCCACATACCACCTTAGAGAGAATAATATTTACACAAATCTAATCTGCTGACGTATTCCGTGGTGTGACATCATGCCATGGCCAAGCCTTTATTTGAGTCGTTTTACTGTCCCACCTCAGCGCGTTTAGCGAGGCGGTTTCCTTGGCACCTCTTGTCAAAGTAGAGATCGTATCCCCTTATTCCGGGATTCTCATCAACACGGGCGTGGGTAACCCAACCGTGCCATTGGTATGACTTCTTAATTGAAAGTGAGTCCCAAACGGTCACGGGGAGGGCTCTTGGTATTCAACCTCTTTATAAAGAGACCAAGGCTCGACTCCTTTCTTTCAATCCAATCAAATCCGCCTCTCGCCTCGAGTTCCAACACCCAAAGCTCCAGATTCAGGCGCTTCGGACCTTCGATGATGTCCGGCTCCGACCTCCAAGGCCGGTGGATGCCTTCCTCCATTACGGAAGAAGACGTGCAAAAGCTGAGAGATGCCAGGTATCTAACCGGTGAAATCTCGCATAGGCGGCCTGCTCAAGGGCAAGCTATTCCCACTCCCCAGCCCGGTGAGAGAGTGGTGTTCACATCTCACTTCCTTTGGGGGCTAGGCTTCCCGATTGATCCCTTCGTGAGGGGGCTCATGTTTTATTACAGGCTGGAATTTCACGACTTAGCTCCGGACTCCATCCTCCAAATCTCATCGTTCATTGTCGTGTGTGAGGCCTTCCTCCATATTACTCCTCACTTCGGACTGAGGCTTAAGACCTTCAAGGTAGAAGCGAAGATGATCAAGGGGCAGCACGCTGAGTGCGGAGGTGCTATTATAAGCAAGATTGTCGATGCTCCATGGCCCGAGGGCTCTTTTCAAGAGGAGTTCGGCTTGTGGCAACAAGAGTGGTTTTATATCACAGCTCCCAGGGGCACCAAATGGGTGGCGCCTCCTGCCTTTCGCTCGGGTCCCCCACCACAGCTGGCGTCATGGGTCAATAAAGGGCTTAACTGGGGGCCGTCCATGGACGTGCCCTTGTTGCAGGGCCGCATTCGAGATATCATAGAAAGAGATATCAGTCTGGCCGTAGTGACGCAGGTTATGTTGATTCGTCGCGTCCTGCCCTGCAAACACCGTCCCCTCCGTTTGTGGGAGTTTAATCCGGAAGGACCACAATCTCTCCAACATTTTATGGGCACGACGCCCGTGGAGATGTACAAATTGTTCTTCGGATCACAAGCAATGTGTCCGGACTTGTCCGAGGATGCAGGTCTGAGCTACAATCACCTAGATACTCAAGTAAGTAGCCCTGTACCCGGACACTCTGTCCGTACATTTATCATAAAACTGCCCTTAAAAGAGTTATCCTTTAAACAGGAGTGGATAGCGAAAGCAAAGCTTATCAGGTGTCCGGCCCCCCTCCCTGAGACCACGCCGGATCCCGTGTTGACGAGGATGCTGGAGATTGCGCCTTTGGAAGAAGGCGAAGAGGGGAACAAAGAAGCTACCGCCTCCGTGAAGGAGGCTGTCAGGAAAGGAGGAATCGAGAATTTCTCTATCCAGGGAAAGAAGAGGACCACCTCTGAAGACCTGGAGGCGATGGCCTCAAAGCGGGGGAAGAAATCTTCGTCAGAGGGTATGGCGCCGGAGGGTGCCCCGGCCGCATTGCGCCCCCAAGGGGATCAGCTCTCCACCAAGCCGTAAGTAAAGAGAGGGGTTTCAAAATGAGAGACATCCCTGTTGTATTTCTGAGGAAGATAACCGAAATTTTACCTTGCAGTTCGGATCTCAACCCTTCTCAGCAGAGCTCATCTTCAGGGGATCTTCGTCCGGAGATGATGGAGAGCGGAATGCCTCCCCCAGCCGTACCGTCTCGCGAGGCGGGCGACCCCGAGGTGTCATCTCGGAGGGTTTCTCTGAATCCGGCCTTAGAAAAAGGTCTGCGGACGAGTCCGGCACCGTCCGGTGCACGGTCGGAGGAGCTGAAGGATCTGCTCGGGCGAGCGTCTATCTCAGAAGAACACCGTGTGTTGATGAACACGGTGATTCGAAGGATTTCATCCGCGGAAAGCGGATTGTACGAGGCCGTCAGGAGTTTACTGACAGGTTTTGAGGTATGTGAAATGATGTACCTTTTGACAGATCCGCATATATAAAATGCGCCCTGTATAGATAGTAGCCCCTGAGACTCTGTGCGTTGTCAAAAATGATGGTGCGCAGAGGATCATAATCCCAGGTATAATATGTCACCTTTCCTATGTAGGTGGCGAAGTGTTCGATGGCTAGCCGGACTGATGAATTTGCCGAGCTAAAGCGGCAACTTGACGTGGCAGATGTCGACATCGCGCTTGTTAACGAGCGGCTGGATGAGGCACAAGGTATGTAATGTCTCCGAAGACATCTGGTAAGAGGAGCTTGATGCTCGTACCTTATAACATGTGTGCTTAATGCAGATGGTGCCTCTGCCATGGAGAACCTTCGGGCGGAACTTGCCCGAGCCAAGGAGCAAGCCAGGAAAAGTGATGCGGCTGCCTTAAAGGCGGCTGAAGAGCTAAAAGACGAACAGGCTGCTCACTGCCAGAGCAAGAAGGAAATGGCCGAGATGGCTGTAAAATTGAAGAATGCTGCCGACCGCTGCAAGCTTCTTGAAAAGGAAGATAGGGTGGCACAGAAGGACCTAGAAAAGGTCACTGCCGAGGCCAAGGATACTCGCTCTGCAATGAGAGCTATGAACGAGGAGCTACGTCAGGCCGAAGATATCACGGCTGGAAAGCCCTATATGCTGCGGATGAAGTTCGGGGATCCTAAGTATGCTCCGTTGGACCGGAAGTGGAGTGTGGCGAACACTTATCTGGATTTGGCGGCAAGTGCCGCAGACACGACCGAACACTTCCGAGGTCTAAATGACCACGAATTGGAAGAACTTTTTTGGTCACAGTTCCACAATCTAGAGCGCCCACTTTCGGTATCCGATTGTTTGGCCACATGGGCGGAGCTGAACAGGTTATCCGGACTCACCATGAAGCATGTCGTGAGTCATCTGTGGCTGAAAGGGCCCGAGCCGAAGAGTTATTTTAGCTTGGTGCAGCAGTTCCTTGGTGCGGTGCCGCATATTGATGCAATGAAGAGGTCAGCATGCATAGAGGGTGCACAGATGGCTCTTGCCCGTGTCAAGACATACTGCGCAGAGATGAAGGCCGGTGCTGTTGCATCCCAAGATTCGGACGAAAGCCGAGTGCCTTCCGAGCACTATTTTGAGGAAGTTCTGCAGGGCGCTCGTTTAATAAAGACGCAGTGCTCGAAGGATGTTATGTTCGAATAACGTGTATTATTGTAAAACAATGTTTTGATGGCATATAAAAGCTTTTTATACTTGTGCTTTCAAGAATTAGAATACCTCCTGTGCGGCCGTTAATGTATATGTGTATATAACCTAAAAGATGGTAGTCGTTGGCTTCAGCCCCCACGCATATAATGCGGGGGTGTTCGCAGAAGGCGCATTTTCACACTTGATCCAACGTCTTGGTCCTATAATTGAGGTGATAGCACAGCGAACTAGGCAACCGGACTATAATGCTTTATCACTTTCACTTAGCCATAGGAGTTTGACAGTGGGGCTACTATATAGCCCCTAGGGGCACCGCGCTCACCCGAAATTGGGGCGCGTGTGTGCCTGACCGGGAAACGACCCTTCGTTAATGCGGAGGAATCCTAAAGATTCCGGCAAGTCATCGAGTGGTTGACCAGTCTCTCACTATATCATGACAGTCAGTTTTCGGCTTTCTCTACTGAGGTGCTCGCATGGACGAACCGGGGCACAATTGCAGTAGTTCTCCTGGTGCCGCCTTAGCCGATAGAGCGGAACGTAAGGCAGCAAAACTCAGGAGCCGGGCAAACCCAACATTTGACCAAAGACATGATTCGGAGCTGATGCATATAAGGCCAAACTCGCGACGCCGAACACTCCCTAAGGTATTCGGTCTTTATGAAAACGGGCTGAAGAAAAGCACTTGGTAAGAAGCCCCTGGTGTCTAGGTACGCGCAAAATTCTGGCATGGCCACATGCCAAGACGCCAGCCTCCTCCTCGGTTATAACAAAAAACCGGGGGATGTTATCAACAAGAGACAGTAAAAAAGGTTTACGCAGGGTCTTAATCTGAAAAGAATCCTTGAAATGGGTCCCTACTGCACGTCTGCGCCTATGTCTCCGTTGTGCCGTATCCTGGACGGGTGTAGCACGGTGTTCACCTGTAAAAGAGAGGAACTTAGTTGAAAACAATCATGCGAGAAATCTATGTTATATTAAATAAACAAGGTATAATACAGAAAATGGGTAGAATTGAGCTTTATTGTCTCTTGGTGTAAACGCGTGGAGCCCCTTGTACAGGGGTATGCGGCTAGTAAGCCTTTGTATGTTTATGTCGGACTCGTCGAGCCATGTCCGAGGTCTTGAACGACCTGTTTAGGTGCTTTAACTAGTAAAGCTGGTTTAGTGTGCGGCTGTCAAGGCAGCCGCACCATCATCCACGCTCGAGGAACATTCGATATTTCCCTTTAATGAGATGATGCCTCGCGGACCGGGCATTTTAAGTGTAAGGGATGCATAATGCGGTATTGCATTAAAGCGGGCGAAAGCTTCGCGTCCCAGTAGTGCTTGATAGCTACTTATGAATGGGGCGATGTGGAAGGTTAGCTTTTTGCTTCGGAAGTTGTCGGGGGAGCCGAACATAAGTTCTAATAAGAGGGAACCCATACAATGGGTATCTGGGCCTGGCGTTACCCCTTGAAAGGAAGTGTTGCCATGGCGAATTATTGTTGGGTTTATCCCCATTTTGCGTATGGTGTCCTGGTATAGTAGGTTTAGATCGCTGTCGCCATCCATTAGGACTTGTGTAAAGTGGAGTCTGTCAATTATCGGATCTAATACCAAGGCAGTCCAGCCTGCGTTCCGGATACTTCTAGAGTAATCCTGATGATCGAAGGTGATTGGTTGTAACAACCAGTGGCGGGACTCCTCTGGGACAGGCCGTATGGCGCGTATCTCTATAGGCGCCACTCTATTTTTCCCTTTTGTCACATGAAGTGAATTTACTGTTTTGACTTCTTGCGGGAACTTCTTTTGTTCTCCGGTGCTCTACTTGTGGGGTTCGTCGTCGTCCTCGATTGGTATGTTGAGCCCCTTTGTTTGGCGTTGAGTTTGCCGGATTGCTTGAAGACCCAACAATCTCTGTGGGTGTGGTTTGCAAGCCTCCCGGGAGTACTGTGGATTTGGCATGTTTTGTCCAAGATTTTGTTGAGGTTAGATAGCTCGTCCCTATTATCCTTGGGGGCGGTTTTTCTGATTCTGCCGAGAGCTTATGAATCCGGCATTGACTGCCGTGCTCTTCGGGCTGCTTCCCTTGGTCTGGCGCTGGTCCTTGCTACGTCGCAGTTTCCCGTTTCCATCCCTGGATTCGGATGTACTTGGGTCGCTGGTGCTGCTCCTTGCCAACCAGCTGTCTTCTCCCGTGCAAAAGCGGGTCATGAGGCTTGTTAAGCGGCCATTGTTCTTGGCTTTTCTTGGCCGAGGTGTCTGGCGAGCCATTCGTCTCGGACGCTGTGCTTGAAAGCTGCTAAGGCTTCGGCATCCGGACAGTCGACTATCTGGTTCTTTTTAGTGGGAAATCTGTTCCAGAGTTTCTGGGCTGACTCTCCGGGTTGTTGAGTTATATGACTTAGATCGTCTGCATCCGGGGGTCGGACATAAGTCCCTTGAAAATTTGCCAGAAAAGCATCCTCGAGCTCTTCCCAACTTCCTATGGTGTTTTCGGGAAGGCTTTTAAGCCAATGTCGTGCTGGCCCTTTGAGCTTGAGGGGTAAGTATTTTATGGCGTGGAGGTCATCTCCTCTAGCCATGTGTATGTGGAGGATATAATCCTCAATCCAGACTCCAGGGTTAGTTGTTCTGTCGTATGCCTCTATGTTTACGGGCTTGAATCCCGCTGGAAATTCATGGTCCAGCACCTCATCGGTGAAACATAGGGGGGGTGCGGCGCCCGTGTAATTGGGTGTGCTGCGATTTTCGGATATTTGTTGCGTTGCATTGCTTACTAGAGCTTGCTTTCTTGGCATGTAGATAGATCTGGTTGGGCCGTCTTTTTGATGCGAATCCTTGTGCGGATCGCGTGCCGGATTGAGTGTGGCGCCCTTTGCCGCTCTATGTTGGTCATGGGGTAGTCTATCCGACCTGGTGGCTTCCTTGTTTTTTGACTGTGGGGGCTCTAAGGCCTCCTCATCAAATTCCGGCAGTAATTTTCGCTTCAGATAGCTCTTTGTGTGGTGACTGACGCCGTATTTGTGTGCGGAGTTGAGTACTTTGCCCCATCTGATTCTCAGTGCATCTTCCGCTGTTTTGAGCTTCTACTTTTTCAGGCTACGCGCAATGGCGACGAGCCTTTGGTGGAGGTTCTTCTGCTCCAGCAACTTGTCCGGCGTGAGGTCGTCCGGACTATTATCTTCGCCGGGGACGGGTTGTTCGGTTTGTTTATCCAAGTTGTCCTGTTCGGACGGTTGCTCGAGGGCATGTTCGTCGTCTGCCGGTTCGCCCTGCTCTATGGCTGGGTCTCTATCGAGGTGGGGTTTGGCGCGGCGCTTATGCCGCCGCTTCGATTGCTTTTCGAGGGAACGATCCCTCGTTGCGTCCCTTTGTTCCTCGTCGTTGTTTCTTTTGGGTGTGTCCACCATGTATACATCCTGAGATGAGGTGGTTGTCCAGTGCCCTGTAGGCGTGGGTTCTTGGTCGTCTCTCTCATCAGCGTCCATACCGTTGATGTCTTCGGAGTCGAAGTCGAGCATGTCGGTTAAATCATCGACAGTGGCTACGTAGTGGGTGGTGGGTGGGCCTCGAATTTCTTCGTCGTCCGCATCCCAACCTTGCTGACCATAGTCCGGCCAGGGCTCTCCTGACAAAGAGAGAGACTGTAGTGAATTCAGGATGTCACCAAAGGGCGAGTGCTGAAAGATATCCGCGGCGGCGAACTCCATGATCGGCGTCCAATCGGGTTCGATCGGCAGGGGTGCGGAAGACTCGGAATCCGGAAAGGAGTCCGGCACGTTGGAGTCGCGAACTTCGCGAAGGACAAGACTGGTGTTCGGCTCGATCGCCGTAAAGATTGCAGCCCCCGAGGCGGTATCCAGCCACCCGTCCTCGATCGGCGCAGTCGGCTCCAAACTAAGGGTCGGAGCGGACATCTGAGCGGCCTTCTGGGCACTGTCCGGTGGTAGAGCTGGATCATGCCCATCGTGATAGTGCGGCGCGCTCGGCTGTGGCTCGAATCCGTTGAAGACCAAGTCTCCGCGGATGTCAGCCGTGTAGTTCAAACTTCCAAATCTGACCTGATAGCCAGGGGCGTAGCTTTCGATCTGCTCTAGATGGCCAAGCGAATTGGCCCGCAGTGCAAAGCCGCCGAATACGAAGATCTGTCCGGGGAGGAAGGTCTCACCCTGGACCGTGTCGTTGTTGATGATTGGAGGAGCCATCGGGCCTAAAGGGGACGACACAGAGGAACTCTCAATGAAAGCACCAATGTCGGTGTCAAAACCGGCGGATCTCGGGTAGGGGGTCCCGAACTGTGCGTCTAGGCGGATGGTAACAGGAGACAGGGGACACGATGTTTTTACCCAGGTTCGGGCCCTCTCGATGGAGGTAAAACCCTACTCCTGCTTGATTAATATTGATGATATGGGTACTACAAGAGTAGACCTACCACGAGATCAGAGAGGCTAAACCCTAGAAGCTAGCCTATGGTATGATTGTTGTTCATCCTATGGACTAAAACCCTCCAGTTTATATAGACACTAAAGAGGGCCAGGGTTACATAGAATCGGTTACAATGGGAGGAGATCTACATATCCGTATCTCCAAGCTTGCCTTCCACGCCAAGGAAAGTCCCATCCAGACACGGTACGAAGTCTTCAATCTTGTATCTTCATAGTCCGGGAGTCCGGCCAAAGGTCATAGTCCGGCCATTCGGGCACCCCCTAATCCGGGACTCCCTCAGCGGCCGACCTGCACTAGACACATCGTCGCTTTGTTGAGCCGAGCTCAACTTCTTTGGATCATCATCTCGGCCAGCCGAACAATAGTTCGGCATCGTGAAGGATAAATCGTCACCAACATCGCCGCCCCACGAATTACACGGAGCGGGCACACCGGCATCACCACACAGTCACTTCATCAAGCCAGCATTGACCAAGTCACAAGCTACGACCTGCATCGGCATGGCCGAACCGTTGCTTCATCAAGCCGATGTCCATCACGCCGAACTAGTTCAACACCTCGGCTGACACATTTCCTCACCGACCTACTCCGTCTCCTCGCCTGGACTGGGGGCTTCATCATCCCTTCATCAACTTACCTCGGAGACTTCGGCGTCACCGGCCGACCAGCTTCATCACATTAGCTGGACCACGGGCTTTGCCTCAGCGAGCCAACCTTTGCCAGCGTCGTCATGCCTTCACTTCATCGCCCATCAGGAAATGGTTGTGCAGATCGAGTCCCAATTTTGGGAGTAACCTTTCTTCGGACCGCTACAACAAATAAACCAGGTGCTATTAATCCCAGCAATTTTTGCTTGTTTGGGTTTATTTTTTCCAAGGAATTATTACTCTAGTTTGTTCCATCATCTATACACAGGCCTATCAAATTGTGGCCGCATTAACAATGGTCGCGTGGTGGTTCGGTCAGTTTCCGTACATAGTTCGGTGAACGTCGTATCTAGAACTTGGACCGACCTGTGAAGTCGGGCTTTGCCACACCTTTACCACATCACACCCTGCTTCGACATTGACCTCGACGCTCAGGGCATATCTCTTTCATTATTTACTTCGCTTGTATTAAATAAGTAGAAGAATTTTTTTAATATACATTATTATCTTTATATTTGGTTTGCACTATTTTATCTGTGCAGCCAATTGACTCAGACTGAGCCGCGTTGTCGCCTCCTTCGACCGAATTGTGTTGTTGCCTTGGCGTGCCAACCGGCTCCATTACCGCGGCTGGAATAAGGGCTTCATCTTCTCGGAGTGTTGAACTCTCTGCTCGGCCACCTGGGGACCAGCCTAAGAGGCTGGAACCTTGTCCCGCATCAAGCTCGGACTGCGTCATCAATGCCGAACACATTAACTAGCTAAGTCGCTTTCATGATCAAAAACTTTCAGTTTTAAATTTTGTTCGGTTCGACCAAGCATTATTCTTATTTGGCAAAAAGTTGTCTGTGACAAAAGTTCCTTGTCATAACTTTGTTTGTGACACACAAATTCAAATACCTCGTTTATTTGGGGGCTTCCTTTATGAAGCTTTTCCTCTTACATATGACTATACTTGTACGGCTTCATTCCTTGTTCGTGTATTACGCCACAATATGCATGATATTGACTTAAGTGTTCCGCAAGCTGGGTTGGCTGGCTCCTGTGCTTACCCCTAAGTTCCCGATTGTTCGGCTAGGGAGTAAAAGGAGCAGCTCTGCGATTGTCACGACCAGGTCATCCGAGCTCTTACCTCAGACTGGGTGAAGCCGAAAGCTAGCGCTCTTATTGTTTTCAATCATGGTCGACACACAACGGAACTCATGAGTACAAAAAATCTATTGCACAATTCTCATAGTAACAATGAGCAACCGAAGAAAGGTATCGGTGGAGGTACTATTTTCTTCGAAGATACTTATTACACTTCGTTAGTAATATAGCATAAGTTCCCTGAGCACGATTTGTCTGTTACAGCCTTATGGCCAGATTGCCTGGTTATCAGAAACACCTCGATATTCTCGACAGGTGGAGTACATAACACTTTTTGGTCCTTGGCCGAAGAGGGAGAAGCCGACAGTCGGTTAAGACGCGTTCAAAGTTCGGGTGAACACAGATATGATATAAGTACTTCGGTACATACAATCATTATACATAAAATTCTTTTACCCAAGTAACTTGGGGGCTCTTAAAATTTATATGAGCTGTTTTATAGTAAATATGTTTTCTTCTTGGTCGTTGCAAAGGGCTGACCATTGTAAAGTCTTGAGATCGGATGAGTCATGTTAAAGCACGACAGAAGCACAATTTTTTTCGAATTTTCGGATTGGCACCGAACACTTGATCTTGTTCGTATGTCAAGTTTTTACTGATGTTTTTTGGTTTTCCAAGCTTATGGCACTTTTAAACTATTTGTGTGTTTCCAGCACAAGTCTCGCAGTGCAACGCCGAACACCTTTAGGGATTTGGCAAAAACATACTCTGATATTACTATATATGCATTGGTTTCAAATTGTGTCTTCGGTCAATAGTTGGGTTGCCCGGCTCCTGTGCTTGCCTCCTATGTTCCGCTTTGTTCGGCTAGGTGTGCAAAGGGAGAACCACTACGATTGTGCTTCCATCTCGCATGGTTAAGCACCTCAGTGGAGAAAGCCGAAAACTGACTATCACAATAAGCGTAAACTGGTCAGTGATCCGATGACAATGTTAAATGACGGGCCATTCATAACATTGGTCGAAGTGTTTACGACTTGACCTCGGCTGTCGCGGAACACTAACCGGGGGCTCATAGCTAGCTTCCCCAGTTTAAAGCTCCTATGCCTAAGTGAAAGTTATAAAGCCCTCATATCTGATTGCCTCGTTTCCACTAACACAACCGCCTTCGGGCACCGAGACGTCGGCTAAGGGTTGTCTTGTTATTGCGGAAAAAATTCTGCGTAGTATTTACAAAGGAGTAGAAGCCGGCGATGGGCCACTTTTCAACTGGTAAATGGTCGCAACAGAGTCAAAATAAACATATCATCGGCATTTGTATTTAATATACAAGGGTTGCCTTCCGTAATCATCGTTATAAAGCCATAGATATGCATCAATTTGACTTAAGACTTTGGACAAGCTGGGTTGTCTGGCTCGTGTGCTTACCCCTATGTTCCCGATTGTTCGGCTAGGTGGTAAAGGGAGCACCTCTGTGATTGTTACTACCGGGTCATCCGAGTAAGTACCTCAGATTGGGTGAAGCCGAAAGCTAGCAATCTTAAAGGATCACATTGGTCGGCAACACGGAAGTCAAAATTGTGGTTCATTAATGAAATAGAGTTCGGGAACTTTTCCCAAACTAAATCCTCAATATTTTCCTCCCACATTGACTGAGGTGAGATTTCCTGATCATGATAAGCATGACGACCCAAAGAAAGGAACCGATAGCGGGAATATTTTCCTTGGAGGATGTTTCTTACATTACGTAACATAACATATCTCTCCGTGTACCTTTGTTTATAAAACCGTATGACCGGATTGCCTTGTTTTCCATAAATATTTGCCCTTATAACGGCTTTATAAAGTAGGAAAACACTCCTCGGCTACTAGCCGAAGGGGTTGAAGCCGATGGTCAGTCAACAAAGTTTTGTACAATACGGATTCGAGCATTAATGATGTAAAGTACTTGGATACATAGAGTCATTACACATAATTTGTGATTTTACTATGGATATCAATCCTTAATTCGGCCACCCGTGCCCGCATTAAGGCTTAGGGGCCACTGGGCTTGGCGCTCATTATTTATAAATATTAAAGGGGTACATCGATCCCCCGATCTGGTGTTGCCACCCGACCAGTGTCTCGGGGGCTACTGCATTGCCTGTTCAATGCAGAAAATTCCAAGTGCTTAGGGTTTGGCTTGACCGAACTATGCGCAAACGCGTCTTCAAAAAACAATAGGTACCATATGGACCTATCCGGCATCAAGCTAATATATTATGGCAACTTCTCAAGACCCTCTCTCAAGGGCCCGTTCGCCGATCACTATTATCTTTCGTATATTACACCGCGTTTCTATTCCTATGTATGCTGCCGAGCTAGGAGTTGATCCTCAGGCCAATTTCGCACATCGACCTGAGTCTCAGGGGCAACTAGGATCAGCGGTTTCATGTTTTCCTTCAAGTGCATCTCGGGTTTTAGACCGACACACACACCTTGAGGGCTACTGGCTATATATCTCGGCAGAGAATAAATTGCACCAATCAAAAAATCAGCCCGCAGTCAGGGGTGGTGCACCACCTCGGAAGCAGTCCAGCATAAAGCTGGGCGCCAGTGGCTGGCTCCATAGAGGGCATTTCTGGCATTAAGCTCGGCTAAACTCCTTCAACTTTTTGAACCCAAATGATCTATGACATCTTGGATATAGTCCGGCGTTGGAGCTTGGACACAGTCCGACGTTGGAGCTTGGACACAGTCCGGCATTGGAGCTTGGATACATTCCAACATTGGAGCTCGGAAGCAGTCCGGTGTTGGTGCTTGGCTGCAAAATATACCTCGAATGCAATCCGGCGTTGGAGCTCAGACGCAAGAGGACACTGCCGCCCGGGAATAACTTCAAACCTGAGGCATGGCATAATAATAACAAGGCATTGATAAAGGCCGGAAACTTAAAGGGGCTCCTCGGATACCTGACATGTAAACTCTTCAGATTTACTTTGCGATCCTCAAGATCGAAGATGATAAGATTTGTTGAACCAGTTTTCAAGACCGACGACCGAAGATGAAGAACAATTCAGAAGAATTGAGGAGCGTCCCCAACTTGAAGACCGATTTAAGGGGCTACTGACGGTGTCCTGGACTAGGGGTACTGACCACGTCGTATCCCGATCAGTTAGATTGGGCCGAGGACCGCCATGGCCATATACTCATGGGCCAGTTCGGACAGTTGCCGCATACAAGGAAGATTCCACAAGACTTGGTGATCAAGACAAGGACTCCTCCCCACCGGCGTATTCGGCTAGGACTCCTGTTATCCTAGGCCTCTGGTACATTATATAAACCGAGGCCAGGCTAGTTGATAGATTATGACATTACTCATCATACCTCTAGGGTTTAGACCACAACATATGATCTCGAGGTAGATCAACTCTTGTAACCCCTATACTCATTAAAGTCAATCAAGCAGCATGTAGGGTATTATCTCATCATGAGAGCCCGAAGTTGGGTAAAATCCCGTGTTCATGTTACCATTGATCCTAAGACGCACAACTTGGGACCCCCTACCCGAGATCCGCCGGTTTTGACACCGACATTCATCACCAAATTGTGTCTCGGCATCAGAGATAGAAATACCATTGGGATTCTCGGGTGTGTTTATAACAGGTTCACTAGAAGCATCCAAAGTCCTATCGTTATTCTTTTTCTTTTTCTTAGAAGGACTAGGTGCATCAGTATTAATTCTCTGAGAGTCTTGTTCAACTCTCTTAGGATGGCCCTCGGGATACAAAGGTTCCTGAGTCATTTTACCACCTCTAGTCATAACTCTAACAGCATTATCATTATTCTTATTATTTAATTCATTGAGTAGATCATCTTGTGCCTTAAGTACTTGTTCTACTTGAGTGGTAACCATGGATGCATGTTTACTAATAAGCTTAAGGTCACCTTTAACTCTAGACATATAATCACTCAAGTGTTCAACCATAAGCATTACGTTTCAATTGTCTACCAACATAAGCATTGAAGTTTTCTTGTTTAACAATGAAATTATCAAACTCATCCAAGCATTGACTAGCAAACTTAGTAGATGGGATTTCACCCTTATCAAATCTGTAGAGAGAATTTACCTTTACTACTTGTGTCGGGTTATCAAGACCATGTATCTCTTCAATAGGTGGTAAATTCTTAAAATCTTTAGCTGTAATACCTTTTTCTTTCATAGATTTCTTCGCCTCTTGCATATCTTCATGACTGAGAAATAGAATACCCCTTTTCTTTGGAGTTGGCTTAGGAATTGGTTTAGGAAGTGTCCAATCATTATCATTACTCAATATATTATTCAATAGCAATTCAGCTTGCTCAACGGTTCTTTCCCTGAAAACACAACCAGCACAACTATCTAGATGGTCTCTGAAAGCATTGGTTAGTCCATTATAAAAGATATCAAGTATTTCCTTGTTCTTGAGAGGATGATCAGGCAAAGCATTAAATAATCGGAGAAGCCTCCTGCAAGCTTGTGGGAGACTCTCTTCTTTAGTTTGCACAAAATGAAATATTTCCCTTAAGGCAACCTATTTCTTACGAGCGGGGAAATATTTTGCATAGAAGTAATAAATCGTATCCTGGGGACTACACACACAACTAGGAGCAAGAGTATTAAACCATATTTTAGCATCACCCTTTAATTAGAAAGGAAACAATTTAAGAATATAGTAATAGCGATTTTTTTCCTCATGAGTGAATAGGTGGCTATATCATTCAATTTAGTAAGATGTGCCACAACAGTTTCAGATTCATAGCCATAGAAAGGATCAGATTTAACCAAAGTAATTAACTCAAGATCAACAGAGAATTCATAATCCTTATCAGTAACACAAATAGGTGAAGTAGCAAAAGTAGGGTCATATTGCATTCTAGCATTCAAAGACTTTTCTTTCAACTGAACTAACAGTTTCTTAAGATCATATCTATCATTGCAAGCAAGAAAGTCTCTAGCAGTTTCTTCATACATAACATAACCCTCAGGTACAACATGCAATTCATATCTAGGGGGAGAATCTTCATCATCAGTTTCATTAATATCATATGTTTCAGTAATTTCATTCTCTCTAACCCTAGCAAGTTGTTCATCTAGAAATTCACCTAGTGGCACATTATTATCAAGCAGAGAAGTAGTATCATCATAAGCATCATGCATAGCAGAAGTGGCATCATCAATAACATGCAACATATCAGAATCAATAGCAGGTGTAGGTGTCGCAAGTTTACTCAAAACAGAAGGTGAATCAAGTGCTGAGCTAGATGGCAGTTCCTTACCTCCCCTCGTAGTTGAGGGAAAAATCTTGGTTCTTTGATCTTTCAAATTCCTCATAGTGATCAACAGATATAAATCCCAAGTGACTAAGAGAATAGAGCTATGCTCCCCGGCAACGGCGCCAGAAAAAGGTCTTGATAACCCACAAGTATAGGGGATCACAACAGTTTTCGAGGGTAGAGTATTCAACCCAAATTTATTGATTCGACACAAGGGGAGCCAAAGAATATTCTCAAGTATTAGCAGCTGAGTTGTCAATTCAACCACACCTTAAAGACATAATATCTGCAGCATAGTATTTGGTAGCAAAGTAGTATGGAAGTAACGGTGGCGATGGCAAAAGCAACAGTAGTAGTTTTGTAGCAATCGTAACAGTAGCAACGGAGAAGTAACTTAGAAAGGATCAATATGTAAAAATCTCATATGCAATGGATTAATGATGGATAATTATGTCAGATGTAATTCATCATGCAACGGTTATAACATAGGGTGACACAGAACTAGCTCCAGTTCGTCAATGTAATGTAAGCATGTATTCCGAATATAGTCATACGTGCTTATGGAAAAGAACTTGCATGACATCTTTTGTCCTACCCTCCCGTGGCAGCAGGGTCCTAATGGAAACTAAGGGATATTAAGGCCTCCTTTTAATAGAGTATCGGACCAAAGCATTAGCACTTAGTGAATACATGAACTCCTCAAACTACGGTCAGCACCGGGAAGTGTCCCAACTATTGTCACTCCGGGGTTTGCCAGATCATAACACGTAGTAGGTGACTATAACTTGCAAGATAGGATCAAGAACTCACATATATTCATGAAAGCATAATAGGTTCAGATCTGAAATCATGGCACTCGGGCCCTAGTGATAAGCATTAAGCATGGCAAAGTCATAGCAACATCAATCTTAGAACATAGTGGATACTAGGGATCAAACCCTAACAAAACTAACTCGATTACATGGTAAATATCATCCAACCCATCACTGTCCAGCAAGCCTACGATGGGATTACTCATGCACGGCTGTGAGCATCATGAAATTGGTGATTGAGGATGGTTGATGATGCCGATGGCGACGGATTCCCCTCTCCAGAGCCCCAAACGGACTGCAGATCAGCCCTCTCGAGGAAGAACAGGGCTTGGCGGCGGCTCTGTATCATAAAACGCAATGAATCCTTCTCTCTAAAAATTTTTCTCCCCAAACGGGAATATATAGAGTTGGAGTTGAGGTCAGTGGAGGTCCAAGGGACCCACAAGTCAGGGGGGCGCGCCCTCCACCCTCGTGGACAGGGTGTGGGCCCCCTTCTGTTGATTCTTTTGCCAATATTTTTATTAATTCCAAAATGTGACTCCATGAAGTTTCAGGTCATTTCGAGAACTTTTATTTCTACACAAAATAACACCATGGCAATTCTGCTGAAAACAGCGTCAGTCCAGGTTAGTTCCATTGAAATCATGCAAGTTAGAGTTAAAAACAAGGGCAAAAGTGTTTGGAAAAGTAGATACGTTGGAGCCGTATCAGGCATACCCAAGCTCAGGCTTTTGGTTGTCCTTAAATATTACCATGGGGTGCCTTGGGCATCCCCAAGCTTAGGCTCTTGCCACTCCTTATTCCATAGTCCATCAAATCCTTACCCAAAACTTGAAAACTTCACAACACAAAACTCAACAGAAAATCTTATGAGCTCCGTTAGTATAAGAAAATAAATTACCACTTTAAGGTACTATTGCAAACTCATTCTTTATTTATATTAGTGTAATATCTACTGTATTCCAACTTTTCCATAATTCATACCCCCCGATCACTACTGGAATGAGGGATTTTGCCATCTGCCAGCTCTTTGCCGTCTGCTAGCAGACGGCAAAGAAGGTCTTTGCCATCAGCTACCAAGAAGCAGACGGCAAACAGCTGGCTGACGACAAAGAAGGTCTTTGTCATCTGTCATTTCTTTGTCGTCTGTTGGCTGACGGCAAAGAATCTTTGCCATCTGCTGGCTGACGGCAAAGAGAGAGGTGGCACCCACTACCAATCTGATTAGAAAACACTTAACATCACCCATCTTTGCCGTCCGCAGCAGATGGCAAAGATAAACAAAAAGCGGACGGCAAAGACTAACCTAACTAAATGGCCGAGCCCTCGCCCCCCCCCTGCCCGTTACTCTCTCTGTTTCTCTCCCTCTCTCCTCCCCGACGCCGCCACCAGATCCACCCACTGTG
>NC_041383.1:664112870-664113417 GCF_002162155.2 Triticum dicoccoides | reverse complement strand
GTCCCGGAGTCCTGCCGCCCCCGTCGCCACCGCCACCCTGCCTCCGTGAAACCACGGCCCCCATCATCTTCGGTGAGTATTTTTTTCGATTTTTTCTTTTTTTTGCTGTTTAATTGTTAGTGTTAGATTTAATGCTAGATATGTGTTAGTGTTAGTGTTAGATTTAGTGCTACATATGTGTTAGTATTAGATTTAGTGCATGGGTTTTAGATGAAAAAAGATGAAAAAAGAAGAAGAAAAGAAGAAAAGAAGTAGAAGAAAAAAGAATATGTAGAAGAAAAGAAGAAGAAGAAAAGTAGTAGAAGAAGTAGAAGAAGAAGAAAAGAAGAAAAGAAAAGAAGTAAAAGAAGTAGAAAAAATATGAAAAAAGAAGAAGAAGAAAAGAAGTAGAAGAAGTAGAAGAAGAAGAAAAGAAGAAAAGAAAAGAAGTAAAAGAAGTAGAAAAGGATGAAAGAAGAAGAGGAAGAAAGGAAAGAAGAAGAAGAAGAGAAGGAAAGAAGAAGAAGGATAGAAGGAAGCACCCCGACCCCCTGACCCCGACACCCCA